>NC_045732.1:1160492-1316467 GCF_009834535.1 Camelus ferus
TTGGAATTTGCACTACATATAATATGAGGAGGTAATACCTCCAACTCGTTTTTAAACTAAAAACTGTAGGAAATTCAAACCGGCACTAGGAAGTACACTTAGAAACCAGAGTAAGTGTTGCAACTGCAACTAATTACCCTAGTGCAATTGGAAAGAAAGCCTCTTCACATGCTCAGTTCAGAGATATAATTGTGTGTGAAAGCCGTCCTTCAGCTAGCTTGTTGGGAACACATTGTTTCTTTCAGTTGGAATCTGCAGTACATACATATATATGTGGAGGTACTAGCTACATCTCCTGTTTACGGTGAAAGCTGCAGGAATATCAAACTGGCATTAGGAAACTGAGAAACCAGAGTACGTGTTACAAATGTAAATTTTCCCTTTGTGTTCATTGAACGAACGTCTCTCCACATGCTCATTTCGGAGAGATAAATGACTATGGAAGCCGTGCTTCACCTATCTTGTTGGGAACACAAAGTTTCTTTACAGTTGGAATCTGCACTACATACATATATATGGGCTGGTACAAGCTCCACCTCGGTATTACACTGAAAAATGCAGGAATTTAAAACGGCACTAGGAGACACAGTGAGAATCCAGAGTAACAGTTTCCCCTGCACCCGGGTCCCCTTGTGCTGTTTGAACGAATGTCTCTCCACATGCTCATTTCTGAGAGATACGTGTGTGTGAAAGCCGTACTTCACCTAACTTGTTGGGAACACAAAGTTTCATTTAAGTTGGAAACTGCACTACATACATATATATGGGTAGGTAGTAGCTCCAACTGTGTTTTACAGTGAAAACTGCAGGAACTTCAAACCGGAACTAGGACAAGACTTAGATACCAGAAAAGTGTTACCCCTGCAACGCGTTACCATTTTGCTAGTTGAAAGAACGTCTCTCTACGTACTGAGGTCTGACAGTTAAGTGTGTCTTAAAGCGTGCTTCAAATAGCTTCTTGGAAAATAAAGTTTCTTTTCATTTCTAGTCAACACTACATACTTATATAAGGGGAGGGATCTACTAGCTACATCTCGGGTTTACGGTAAAATCTGCAGGAACATCAAACAGGCATTAGGAAAAAGACTGAGAAACCGGAGTATGTGTTACAAAAGCAAATGTTCCAGTTGTGTTCGTTGAACGAACACGTCTCCACATGCTCATTTCAAAGAGATAAATGTGTGTGGAATTCTTGCTTCACTTATCTTGTTGGGAACACAAATTTCTTTTCATTTGGAAACTGCACTACATAAATATATATGGGCAGGTACAAGCTTAATCTCGGTATTACACGGAAAACTGCAGGAACTTCAAACTGGCACTAGGAAATAGCCTGAGAATCCAGAGTAAAGTTTTCCCTTGAAACCCGTTCCATTTTTGCTAGTTGAACAAACGTCTCTCCACATGCTCAGTTCTGAGTGATAAGTGTGTGTGAAAGCCGTCCTTTAACTTACTTATTTAGAACACAAGTTTCTTTTCAGCTGCAAATTGCATATACATACATATGTATGATGAGGTTCTAGCTCCAACTCGGTTTTTCAGTGTAACTGCAAGAAATTCATCATGCACTAGGAAGCAGACTGAAAATCCAGAGTAATTGTTTCCCCTGAATACTGTTCCCCTTGTGCTCGTTTGAAAGAAAGTCTCTGCTCATGCAAAATTCTGAGACATAATAGTGTGTGAAAGCTATTCTTCTCCTAGCTTGTTGGGAAAACAAAGTATCTTTTCAGTTGGAAACTACACTGCATACAGATATGGGGAGTATTACCTACATCTTGGGGTTACAGTGAAAACTGTAGGAACATCAAACCGGGGTTTAGGAAACAAAAGATAAACCAGAGTACGTGTTACAACTGCAAGCTTTTCCTTTTGTGTTCGTTGAACGAACGACTCTCCACATGCTCATTTCTGAGGGACCAACTGTGTGTTGAAGCCTTGTTTCACCTATCTTGTTGGAACACAAAGGTTCTTTTCAGTTGGAATCTGCACTACATACATATATATAGGGAGGTACAAGTTCCCAATCGTGTTTACAGTGAAAACTGCAGGAAATTCAAACCAGCGCTAGGAAACACAGTGTGAAACCAGAGTAACAGTTTCTCATGCAAAGCGTTCCCCTTGTGTTAGTTGAAAGAACGTCTCTCTACATACTCAAGTCTGACAGAAAAGTGAGTGTTAAAGGCGTTTTGCACCTTGCTTATTTTGAAAACAAAATGTCTTTTAATTTCCAATCTGCACTACATACATATATATAGGGGAGGTACTAGCTCCAACTTGGGTTTACAATGAAAACTGCAGGAATTGCAACCGGCACTAGGAACAGAGAGAGAAACCATTGTAAGTGTTTATCCTGCAACCCGTTCCAATTGTGCTAGTTGAACGAACGTCTCTCTTCATGCTCAGTTCTAGACATAAGTGTTTGTGAATGCCGTCCTACAATAGCTTGTTGGGAACATATAGATTCTTTTCAGTTGGAAAGTGCACTTCTTTCCAATATATGGGAAAGTACTAGCTCCAACTCGGGTTTTAAATTGAAAACTGTAGGAACATCAAACCGGCACTAGGAAACAAACTGAGATACCACAGTAAATGTTGCTCCAGCAAACAGTTCCCCTAGTGTTATTTGAACGAACCTCTATCCACATGCTCATTTTGGAGAGATAACTGTGTGTGGAATCCTTGCTTCACCTTATCTTGTTGGGAACACAAATTTCTTTTCATTTGGAAACTGCACTACATACATATATATGGGCTGGTACAAGCTCCAACTAGGTATTACACTGAAAACTTCAGTAACTTGAAACCGGCACTAGGAAACAGGCTGAGAAACCAGAGGAATTTTTTCTCCTGCTTCCCGTTCCATTTGTGCTACTTGAAAGAACGTCCCTCCACATGCTCATTTCTGAGTGATAAGTGAGAGTGAAAGCCGTACTTCACCTAGCTTGTTTGGAAAATATAGTTCCTTTTCAGTTGGTAAGTGCACTACAATTATATATATGGGGATGTACCAGCTCGTACTCGGGTTAAAATTGAAAACTGTAGCAACTTCAAACAGGCACTAGGAAACAGACTGAGAAGCCAGAGTAAGTGTTGCTCCTGCAACAAGTTCCCCTTTTTCTATTTGAACGAAAGTCTCTCAACATGCTTAGTTCTGAGAGAAAGTGTGTGTGAAAGCCGTCCTTTTCCTAGCTTGTAGGGAAAACAAGGTTTCTTTTCAGTTGGCATCTGCACTGCATACATATATATGGGTGGAAATAGCTCCATCGGGAGTTTACGGTGAAAAATGCAGGAAATTCAAACAGGCACTAGAAAACTGACTGAGAAACCAGAGTAACTGTTGCTCATGCAAAACTTTCCCCTTCTACTATTTAAATGAACGTTTTTCCACATTTTCAGTTCTGAGAGATAATTGTGTGTGAAAGCCGTCCTTCACCTAGCTACTAGGGAACACAGACTTTCCTTTCAGTAGGAAATTGCACTTCATTTATTTATATGGTTATGTAGTAATTCCAACTCGGTTTCAAAGTAAAAACTGTACGAACTTCAAACCATCACTAGGAAAAGACTGAGAAACCAGAGTATGTGTAGCCCTGCAAACAGTTCCACTTGTGCTATTTGAACGAACGTCTCTCCACATGCTCATTTCAGAGAGATAAGTGAGTGTGAAAGCAATCTTTCACCTAGATTGTTGGGAAAACAAAGTTTCTTTTCAGTTGGAATTTGCACTACATATAATTATATGAGGAGGTAATACCTCCAACTCGTTTTTAAACTAAAAACTGTAGGAAATTCAAACCGGCACTAGGAAGTACACTTAGAAACCAGAGTAAGTGTTGCAACTGCAACTAATTACCCTAGTGCAATTGGAAAGAAAGCCTCTTCACATGCTCAGTTCAGAGATTTAATTGTGTGTGAAAGCCGTCCTTCAGCTAGCTTGTTCGGAACACATTGTTTCTTTCAGTTGGAATCTGCAGTACATACATATATATGTGGAGGAACTAGCTACATCTCCTGTTTACGGTGAAAGCTGCAGGAATATCAAACTGGCATTAGGAAACTGAGAAACCAGAGTACGTGTTACAAATGTAAATTTTCCCTTTGTGTTCGTTGAACGAACGTCTCTCCACATGCTCATTTCGGAGAGATAAATGACTATGGAAGCCGTGCTTCACCTATCTTGTTGGGAACACAAAGTTTCTTTACAGTTGGAATCTGCACTACATACATATATATGGGCTGGTACAAGCTCCACCTCGGTATTACACTGAAAAATGCAGGAATTTAAAACGGCACTAGGAGACACAGTGAGAATCCAGAGTAACAGTTTCCCCTGCACCCGGGTCCCCTTGTGCTGTTTGAACGAATGTCTCTCCACATGCTCATTTCTGAGAGATACGTGTGTGTGAAAGCCGTACTTCACCTAACTTGTTGGGAACACAAAGTTTCATTTAAGTTGGAAACTGCACTACATACATATATATGGGTAGGTACTAGCTCCAACTGTGTTTTACAGTGAAAACTGCAGGAACTTCAAATCGGAACTAGGACAGAGACTTAGATACCAGAAAAAGTGTTACCCCTGCAACGCGTTACCATTTTGCTAGTTGAAAGAACGTCTCTCTACGTACTGAGGTCTGACAGATAAGTGTGTCTTAAAGGCGTGCTTCAAATAGCTTCTTGGGAAAATAAAGTTTCTTTTCATTTCTAATCAACACTACATACTTATATAAGGGGAGGTACTAGCTACATCTCGGTTTTACGGTGAAATCTGCAGGAACATCAAACAGGCATTAGGAAAAAGACTGAGAAACCAGAGTATGTGTTACAAATGCAAATGATTCCAGTTGTGTTCGTTTGAACGAACGTCTCTCCACATGCTCATTTCAAGAGATAAATGTGTGTGGAATCCTTGCTTCAATTATCTTGTTGGGAACACAAAATTTCTTTTCATTTGGAAACTGCACTACATACATATATACTGGCAGGTACAAGCTTAATCTCGGTATTACACGGAAAACTGCAGGAACTTCAAACTGGCACTAGGAAATAGCCTGAGAATCCAGAGTAATGTTTTCCCTTGAAACCCGTTCCATTTTTGCTAGTTGAACAAACGTCTCTCCACATGCTCAGTTCTGAGTGATAAGTGTGTGTGAAAGCCCGTCCTTTAACTTACTTATTTAGAACACAAGTTTCTTTTCAGCTGCAAATTGCATTACATACATATGTATGATGAGGTACTAGCTCCAACTCGGTTTTTCAGTGTAAACTGCAAGAAATTCATCCCTGCACTAAGAAGCAGACTGAAAATCCAGAGTAATTGTTTCCCCTGAATACTGTTCCCCTTGTGCTCGTTGAAAGAAAGTCTCTGCTCATGCACAATTCTGAGACATAATAGTGTGTGAAAGCTATTCTTCTCCTAGCTTGTTGGGAAAACAAAGTATCTTTTCAGTTGGAAAGTACACTGCATACAGATATGGGGAGTTAATACCTACATCTTGGGGTTACGGTGAAAACTCTAGGAACATCAAACCAGGGTTAGGAAACAAGAAGATAAACCAGAGTACGTGTTACAACTGCAAGATTTTCCCTTTGTGTTCGTTGAACGAACGACTCTCCACATGCTCATTTATGAGGGACAACTGTGTGTTGAAGCCTTGCTTCACCTATCTTGTTGGGAACACAAAGCTTCTTTTCAGTTGGAATCTGCACTACATACATATATATAGGGAGGTACAAGTTCCCAATCGTGTTTACAGTGAAAATTGCAGGAAATTCAAACCGGCACTAGGGAACACATTGAGAAATCAGAGTAAGAGTTTCTCATGCAAACCGTTCCCCTTGTGTTAGTTGAAAGAACGTCTCTCTACATACTCAGGTCTGAGAGAAAAGTGAGTGTTAAAGGCGTTTTGCACAATGCTTATATTGAAAACAAAATTTCTTTTAATTTCCAATCTGCACTACATACATATATATAGGGAGGTACTAGCTCCAACTTGGGTTTACAATGAAAACTGCAGGAATTTCAAACCGGCACTAGGAACAGAGATAGAAACCAGAGTAAGTGTTTATCCTGCAACCCGTTCCACTTGTGCTAGTTGAATGAACGTCTCTCTTCATGCTCAGTTCTAAGAGACAATTGTTTGTGAATGCCGTCCTTCAGTAGCTTATAGGGAACATAGAGATTCTTTTCAGTTGGAAAGTGCACTTCTTTCAAATATATGGGGAGGTACTAGCTCCAACTCGGGTTTAAATTGAAAACTGTAGGAACATCAATCCGGCACTAGGAAACAGACTGAGATACCAGAGTAAATAATGCTCCAGCAACCATTTTCCCTTGTGCTATTTGAACGAACTTCTCTCCACATGCTCATTTCGGAGAGATAACTGTGTGTGGAATCCTTGCTTCACTTATCTTGTTGGGAACACAAAATTTCTTTTCATTTGGAAACTGCACTACATACATATATATGGGCTGGTACAAGCTCCAACTCGGTATTACACTGAAAACTGCAGGAACTTGAAACTGGAACTAGGAAACAGACTGAGAAACCAGAGGAATTTTTTTCTCCTGCATCTCTTTCCATTTGTGCTAGTTGAAAAAACTTCTCTCCCCATGCTCATTTCTGAATGATAAGTGAGTGTGAAAGCCGTACTTCACCTAGCTTGTTTGGAAAATATAGTTTCTTTTCAGTTGGAAAGTGCACTACATTCATATATTTGGGGAGGTATCAGCTCAAACACGGGTTAAAATTGAAAACTGTAGGAACTTCATGCAGGCACTTATAAACAGACAGAAAGGCAGAGTAAGTGTTGTTCCTCCACACGTTCCTCTTTTTCTATTTGAACGAAAGTCTCTCAACATGCTTACTTCTGAGAGAATAGTGATTGTGAAAGCAGTCTTTTCCTAACTTGTAGGGAAAACAAGGTTTCTTTTCTGTTGGTATCTGCACTGCATACATATAAATGGGAGGTAGTAGCTCCATCTAGAGTTTACGTTGAAAACTGGAAGAAATTCAAACAGGCATTAGAAAACAGAGTGAGAAACCAGAGTAAGTGTTGCTCATGCAAAACTTTCCCCTTCTGCTATTTAAACGAACATTTCTCCATATGCTCAGTTCTGAGAGATAAGTGTGTGTGAAAGCCGTCCTTCACCTTGCTTCTAGGGAACACAGACTTTCCTTTCAGTAGAAAATTGCACTTCATTTATTTGTATGGGGAGGTAGTATCTCCAACTCGGTTTCAAAGTAAAAACTGGACGAACTTCAAACCGGCACTAGGAAACAGACTGAGAAAGCAGAGTATGTGTTGTTCTTGCAACCCGTTCCACTTGGGCTATTTGGACGAAAGACTTTCCACTTGCTCTGTTCAAAGAGATATTTGAGTGTGAAAGCCGTCTTTCACCTAGCTTGTTCGGAACACAAAGATTCTTTTCAGTTGTAAATTTCACTACATACAATTATGAGGAGGTACTACATCCAGCTCGGTTTTAATCTAAAAACTGTAGGAATTTCAAACCGGCATTAGGAAGCACGCTTAGAAACCAGAGTAAGTGTTGCAACTGTAACTCGTTTCTCTAGTTCTATTGGAAAGAAAGCCTCTTCACATGCTTAGTTCAGAGATATATGTGTGTGTGAAAGACGTCCTTCACATAGCTTTTTGGGAACACATTGTTTCTTTCAGTTGGAATCTGCAGTATATACATATATATGTGGAGTTACTAGCTACATTTCCTGTTTACGGTGAAAGCTGCAAGAACATCAAACCGTAATTAGGAAACAGACTGAGAAACCAGAGTACGTGTTAAAAATGTATCCTGTTATCTTTGTTTTCGTTGAACGGACGTCTCTCCACATGCTCATTTCTGAGAGATAAATGTGTATGGAAGCCGTGCTTCAACTATCTTGTTGGGAACACAAAGTTTCTTTACAGTTGGAATCTGCACTACATACATATATATGGGCTGGTACAAGCTCCAACTCGGTATTACACTGAAAAATGCAGGAACTTCCAAACGGCACTAGGAAACACAGTGAGAATCCAGACTAACAGTTTCCCCTGCACCCGGGTCCCCTTGTGCTATTTGAACGAATGTCTCTCCACATGCTCATTTCTGAGAGATACGTGTGTGTGAAAGCCATACTTCACCTAACTTGTTGGGAACACAAAGTTTCATTTAAGTTGGAAACTGCACTACATACATATATATGGGTAGGTAGTAGCTCCAACTGTGTTTTACAGTGAAAACTGCAGGAACTTCAAACCGGAAATAGGACACAGACTTAGATACCAGAAAAAGTGTTACACCTGCAACGCGTTACCATTTGTCTAGTTGAAAGAACGTCTCTCTACGTACTCAGGTCTGACAGATAAGTGTGTCTTAAAGGCGTGCTTCAAATAGCTTGTTGGGAAAATAAAGTTTCTTTTCATTTCTAATCTACACTACATACTTATATAAGGGGAGGTACTAGCTACATCTCGGGATAACGGTGAAAATGCAGGAACATCAAACAGGCATTAGGAAAAAGACTGAGAAACCAGAGTATGTGTTACAAATGCAAATATTTCCAGTTGTGTTCGTTGAACGAACGTCTCTCCACATGCTCATTTCAAAGAGATAACTGTGTGTGGAATCCTTGCTTCAATTATCTTGTTGGGAACAAAAAATTTCTTTTCATTTGGAAACTGCACTACATACATATATACTGGCAGGTACAAGCTTAATCTCGGTATTACAAGGAAAACTGCTGGAACTTCAAACTGGCACTAGGAAATAGCCTGAGAAACCAGAGTAATGTTTTCTCTTGCAACCCGTTCCATTTTTGTGGTTGAACGAACGTCTCTCCACCTGCTCAGTTCTGAGTGATAAGTGTGTGTGAAAGCCATCCTCCAACTTACTTGTTGAGAACACAAGTTTCTTTTCAGCTGCAAAGTGCATTACATACATATGTATGATGACGTACTAGCTCCAAATCCGGTTTTCAGTGTAAACTGCAAGAAATTTATCCCTGCACTAGGAAGCAGACTGAAAATCCAGAGTAATTGTTTCCCCTGAATACTGTTCCCCTTGTGCTCGTTGAAAGAAAGTCTCTGCTCATGCACAATTCTGAGACATAATAGTTTGAGAAAGCTGTTCTTCTCCTAGCTTGTCGGGAAAACATAGTATCTTTTCAGTTGGATACTGCACTGCATACAGATATGGGGAGGTAATACCTACATCTTGGGGTTACGGTGAAAACTGCAGGAACATCAAACCGGGGTTAGGAAACAAAAAGATAAACCAGAGTACGTGTTACAACTGCAAGCTTTTCCCTTTGTGTTCGTTGAACGAACGACTCTCCACATGCTCATTTCTGAGGGACAACTGTGTGTGGAAGCCGTGCTTCACCTATCTTGTTGGGAACACAAAGGTTCTTTTCAGTTGGAATCTGCACTACATACATATATATAGGGAGGTACAAGTTCCCAATCGTGTTTACAGTGAAAACTGCAGGAAATTCAAACCAGCGCTAGGAAACACAGTGTGAAACCAGAGTAACAGTTTCTCATGCAAAGCGTTCCCCTTGTGTTAGTTGAAAGAACGTCTCTCTACATACTCAGGTCTGACAGAAAAGTGAGTGTTAAAGGCGTTTTGCACCTTGCTTATTTTGAAAACAAAATTTCTTTTAATTTCCAATCTGCACTACATACATATATATAGGGAGGTACTAGCTCCAACTTGGGTTACAATGAAAACTGCAGGAATTGCAAACCGGCACTAGGAACAGAGAGAGAAACCATTGTAAGTGTTTATCCTGCAACCCGTTCCAATTGTGCTAGTTGAACGAACGTCTCTCTTTATGCTCAGTTCTAGACATAAGTGTTTGTGAATGCCGTCCTACAATAGCTTGTTGGGAACATATAGATTCTTTTCAGTTGGAAAGTGCACTTCTTTCCAATATATGGGAAAGTACTAGCTCCAACTCGGGTTTAAATTGAAAACTGTAGGAACATCAAACCGGCACTAGGAAACAAACTGAGATACCACAGTTAATGTTGCTCCAGCAAACAGTTCCCCTAGTGTTATTTGAACGAACCTCTATCCACATGCTCATTTTGGAGAGATAACTGTGTGTGGAATCCTTGCTTCACTTATCTTGTTGGGAACACAAAATTTCTTTTCATTTGGAAACTGCACTACATACATATATATGGGCTGGTACAAGCTCCAACTAGGTATTACACTGAAAACTTTAGTAACTTGAATCCGGCACTAGGAAACAGGCTGAGAAACCAGAGGAATTTTTTCTCCTGCTTCCCGTTCCATTTGTGCTACTTGAAAGTACGTCCCTCCACATGCTCATTTCTGAGTGATAAGTGAGAGTGAAAGCCGTACTTCACCTAGCTTGTTTGGAAAATATAGTTCCTTTTCAGTTGGTAAGTGCACTACAATTATATATATGGGGATGTACCAGCTCGTACTTGGGTTAAAATTGAAAACTGTAGCAACTTCAAACAGGCACTAGGAAACAGACTGAGAAGCCAGAGTATGTGTTGCTCCTCCAACATGTTCCTCTTTTTCTATTTGAACGAAAGTCTGTTAACATGCTTAGTTCTGAGAGAAAAGTGTGTGTGAAAGCCGTCCTTTTCCTAGCTTGTAGGGAAAACAAGGTTTCTTTTCAGTTGGCATCTGCACTGCATACATATATATGGGTGGAAATAGCTCCATCGGGAGTTTACGGTGAAAAATGCAGGAAATTCAAACAGGCACTAGAAAACTGACTGAGAAACCAGAGTAACTGTTGCTCATGCAAAACTTTCCCCTTCTGCTATTTAAATGAACGTTTCTCCACATGCTCAGTTCTGAGAGATAAGTGTGTGTGAAAGCCGTCCTTCACCTAGCTACTAGGGAACACAGACTTTCCTTTCAGTAGGAAATTGCACTTCATTTATTTATATGGTTATGTAGTAATTCCAACTCGGTTTCAAAGTAAAAACTGTACGAACTTCAAACCATCACTAGGAAAAGACTGAGAAACCAGAGTATGTGTAGCCCTGCAAACAGTTCCACTTGTGCTATTTGAACGAACGTCTCTCCACATGCTCAGTTCAGAGAGATAAGTGAGTGTGAAAGCCATCTTTCACCTAGATTGTTGGGAAAACAAAGTTTCTTTTCAGTTGGAATTTGCACTACATATAATTATATGAGGAGGTAATACCTCCAACTCGTTTTTAAACTAAAAACTGTAGGAAATTCAAACCGGCACTAGGAAGTACACTTAGAAACCAGAGTAAGTGTTGCAACTGCAACTAATTACCCTAGTGCAATTGGAAAGAAAGCCTCTTCACATGCTCAGTTCAGAGATATAATTGTGTGTGAAAGCCGTCCTTCAGCTAGCTTGTTGGGAACACATTGTTTCTTTCAGTTGGAATCTGCAGTACATACATATATATGTGGAGGTACTAGCTACATCTCCTGTTTACGGTGAAAGCTGCAGGAATATCAAACTGGCATTAGGAAACTGAGAAACCAGAGTACGTGTTACAAATGTAAATTTTCCCTTTGTGTTCATTGAACGAACGTCTCTCCACATGCTCATTTCGGAGAGATAAATGACTATGGAAGCCGTGCTTCACCTATCTTGTTGGGAACACAAAGTTTCTTTACAGTTGGAATCTGCACTACATACATATATATGGGCTGGTACAAGCTCCACCTCGGTATTACACTGAAAAATGCAGGAATTTAAAAACGGCACTAGGAGACACAGTGAGAATCCAGAGTAACAGTTTCCCCTGCACCCGGGTCCCCTTGTGCTGTTTGAACGAATGTCTCTCCACATGCTCATTTCTGAGAGATACGTGTGTGTGAAAGCCGTACTTCACCTAACTTGTTGGGAACACAAAGTTTCATTTAAGTTGGAAACTGCACTACATACATATATATGGGTAGGTACTAGCTCCAACTGTGTTTTACAGTGAAAACTGCAGGAACTTCAAACCGGAACTAGGACAGAGACTTAGATACCAGAAAAAGTGTTACCCCTGCAACGCGTTACCATTTTGCTAGTTGAAAGAACGTCTCTCTACGTACTGAGGTCTGACAGATAAGTGTGTCTTAAAGGCGTGCTTCAAATAGCTTGTTGGGAAAATAAAGTTTCTTTTCATTTCTAATCAACACTACATACTTATATAAGGGGAGGTACTAGCTACATCTCGGGTTTACGGTAAAATCTGCAGGAACATCAAACAGGCATTAGGAAAAAGACTGAGAAACCAGAGTATGTGTTACAAAAGCAAATGTTTCCAGTTGTGTTCGTTGAACGAACGTCTCTCCACATGCTCATTTCAAAGAGATAAATGTGTGTGGAATCCTTGCTTCACTTATCTTGTTGGGAACACAAAATTTCTTTTCATTTGGAAACTGCACTACATAAATATATATTGGCAGGTACAAGCTTAATCTCGGTATTACACGGAAAACTGCAGGAACTTCAAACTGGCACTAGGAAATAGCCTGAGAATCCAGAGTAAAGTTTTCCCTTGAAACCCGTTCCATTTTTGCTAGTTGAACAAACGTCTCTCCACATGCTCAGTTCTGAGTGATAAGTGTGTGTGAAAGCCGTCCTTTAACTTACTTATTTAGAACACAAGTTTCTTTTCAGCTGCAAATTGCATTACATACATATGTATGATGAGGTACTAGCTCCAACTCGGTTTTTCAGTGTAAACTGCAAGAAATTCATCCCTGCACTAGGAAGCAGACTGAAAATCCAGAGTAATTGTTTCCCCTGAATACTGTTCCCCTTGTGCTCGTTGAAAGAAAGTCTCTGCTCATGCACAATTCTGAGACATAATAGTGTGTGAAAGCTATTCTTCTCCTAGCTTGTTGGGAAAACAAAGTATCTTTTCAGTTGGAAACTACACTGCATACAGATATGGGGAGTTAATACCTACATCTTGGGGTTACAGTGAAAACTGTAGGAACATCAAACCGGGGTTAGGAAACAAAAAGATAAACCAGAGTACGTGTTACAACTGCAAGCTTTTCCCTTTGTGTTCGTTGAACGAACGACTCTCCACATGCTCATTTCTGAGGGACAACTGTGTGTTGAAGCCTTGCTTCACCTATCTTGTTGGGAACACAAAGGTTCTTTTCAGTTGGAATCTGCACTACATACATATATATAGGGAGGTACAAGTTCCCAATCGTGTTTACAGTGAAAACTGCAGGAAATTCAAACCAGCGCTAGGAAACACAGTGTGAAACCAGAGTAACAGTTTCTCATGCAAAGCGTTCCCCTTGTGTTAGTTGAAAGAACGTCTCTCTACATACTCAGGTCTGACAGAAAAGTGAGTGTTAAAGGCGTTTTGCACCTTGCTTATTTTGAAAACAAAATGTCTTTTAATTTCCAATCTGCACTACATACATATATATAGGGAGGTACTAGCTCCAACTTGGGTTTACAATGAAAACTGCAGGAATTTCAAACCGGCACTAGGAACAGAGAGAGAAACCAGAGTAAGTGTTTATCCTGCAACCCGTTCCACTTGTGCTAGTTGAACGAACGTCTCTCTTCATGCTCAGTTCTAAGAGATAAGTGTTTGTGAATGCCGTCCTTCATTAGCTTGTTGGGAACATATAGTTTCTTTTCAGTTGGAAAGTGCACTTCTTTCAAATATATGGGGAGGTACTAGCTCCAACTCGGGTTTAAATTGAAAACTGTAGGAACATCAAACCGGCACTAGGAAACAGACTGAGATACCAGAGTAAATGTTGCAACCAGCAACCAATTCCCCTTGTGCTATTTGAACGAACTTCTCTCCACATGCTCATTTCAGAGAGATAACTGTGTGTGGAATCCTTGCTTCACTTATCTTGTTGGGAACACAAAATTTCTTTTCATTTGGAAACTGCACTACATACATATATATAGGGAGGTACTAGCTCCAACTTGGGTTTACAATGAAAACTGCAGGAATTGCAAACCGGCACTAGGAACAGAGAGAGAAACCATTGTAAGTGTTTATCCTGCAACCCGTTCCAATTGTGCTAGTTGAACGAACGTCTCTCTTCATGCTCAGTTCTAGACATAAGTGTTTGTGAATGCCGTCCTACAATAGCTTGTTGGGAACATATAGATTCTTTTCAGTTGGAAATTGCGCTTCTTTCCAATATATGGGAAAGTACTAGCTCCAACTCGGGTTTAAATTGAAAACTGTAGGAACATCAAACCGGCACTAGGAAACAAACTGAGATACCAGAGTAAATGTTGCTCCAGCAAACAGTTCCCCTTGTGTTATTGGAACGAACCTCTATCCACATGCTCATTTTGGAGAGATAACTGTGTGTGGAATCCTTGCTTCATTTATCTTGTTGGGAACACAAAATTTCTTTTCATTTGGAAACTGCACTACATACATATATATGGGCTGGTACAAGCTCCAACTCGGTATTACACTGAAAACTGCAGGAACTTGAAACTGGAACTAGGAAACAGACTGAGAAACCAGAGGAATTTTTTTCTCCTGCATCTCTTTCCATTTGTGCTAGTTGAAAAAACTTCTCTCCCCATGCTCATTTCTGAATGATAAGTGAGTGTGAAAGCCGTACTTCACCTAGCTTGTTTGGAAAATATAGTTTCTTTTCAGTTGGAAAGTGCACTACATTCATATATTTGGGGAGGTATCAGCTCAAACACGGGTTAAAATTGAAAACTGTAGGAACTTCATACAGGCACTTATAAACAGACAGAGAAGGCAGAGTAAGTGTTGTTCCTCCAACACGTTCCTCTTTTTCTATTTGAACGAAAGTCTCTCAACATGCTTACTTCTGAGAGAAAGTGATTGTGAAAGCAGTCTTTTCCTAACTTGTAGGGAAAACAAGGTTTCTTTTCTGTTGGTATCTGCACTGCATACATATAAATGGGAGGTAGTAGCTCCATCTAGAGTTTACGTTGAAAACTGGAAGAAATTCAAACAGGCATTAGAAAACAGAGTGAGAAACCAGAGTAAGTGTTGCTCATGCAAAACTTTCCCCTTCTGCTATTTCAACGAACATTTCTCCATATGCTCAGTTCTGAGAGATAAGTGTGTGTGAAAGCCGTCCTTCACCTTGCTTCTAGGGAACACAGACTTTCCTTTCAGTAGGAAATTGCACTTCATTTATTTGTATGGGGAGGTAGTATCTCCAACTCGGTTTCAAAGTAAAAACTGGACGAACTTCAAACCGGCACTAGGAAACAGACTGAGAAAGCAGAGTATGTGTTGTTCTTGCAACCCGTTCCACTTGGGCTATTTGGACGAAAGACTTTCCACTTGCTCTGTTCAGAGAGATATGTGAGTGTGAAAGCCGTCTTTCACCTAGCTTGTTCGGAACACAAAGATTCTTTTCAGTTGTAAATTTCACTACATACAATTATGAGGAGGTACTACATCCAGCTCGGTTTTAATCTAAAAACTGTAGGAATTTCAAACCGGCACTAGGAAGCACGCTTAGAAACCAGAGTAAGTGTTGCAACTGCAACTCGTTTCTCTAGTTCTATTGGAAAGAAAGCCTCTTCACATGCTTAGTTCAGAGATATATGTGTGTGTGAAAGACGTCCTTCACATAGCTTTTTGGGAACACATTGTTTCTTTCAGTCGGAATCTGCAGTATATACATATATATGTGGAGTTACTAGCTACATTCCTGTTTACGGTGAAAGCTGCAAGAACATCAAACCGTAATTAGGAAACAGACTGAGAAACCAGAGTACGTGTTAAAAATGTATCCTGTTATCTTTGTTTTCGTTGAACGGACGTCTCTCCACATGCTCATTTCGGAGAGATAAATGTGTATGGAAGCCGTGCTTCAACTATCTTGTTGGGAACACAAAGTTTCTTTACAGTTGGAATCTGCACTACATACATATATATGGGCTGGTACAAGCTCCAACTCGGTATTACACTGAAAAATGCAGGAACTTCCAAACGGCACTAGGAAACACAGTGAGAATCCAGAGTAACAGTTTCCCCTGCACCCGGGTCCCCTTGTGCTATTTGAACGAATGTCTCTCCACATGCTCATTTCTGAGAGATACGTGTGTGTGAAAGCCATACTTCACCTAACTTGTTGGGAACACAAAGTTTCATTTAAGTTGGAAACTGCACTACATACATATATATGGGTAGGTAGTAGCTCCAACTGTGTTTTACAGTGAAAACTGCAGGAACTTCAAACCGGAAATAGGACACAGACTTAGATACCAGAAAAAGTGTTACACCTGCAACGCGTTACCATTTGTCTAGTTGAAAGAACGTCTCTCTACGTACTCAGGTCTGACAGATAAGTGTGTCTTAAAGGCGTGCTTCAAATAGCTTGTTGGGAAAATAAAGTTTCTTTTCATTTCTAATCTACACTACATACTTATATAAGGGGAGGTACTAGCTACATCTCGGGATAACGGTGAAATATGCAGGAACATCAAACAGGCATTAGGAAAAAGACTGAGAAACCAGAGTATGTGTTACAAATGCAAATGTTTCCAGTTGTGTTCGTTGAACGAACGTCTCTCCACATGCTCATTTCAAAGAGATAACTGTGTGTGGAATCCTTGCTTCATTTATCTTGTTGGGAACACAAAATTTATTTTCATTTGGAAACTGCACTACATACATATATACTGGCAGGTACAAGCTTAATCTCGGTATTACACGGAAAACTGCAGGAACTTCAAACTGGCACTAGGAAATAGCCTGAGAATCCAGAGTAATGTTTTCCCTTGAAACCCGTTCCATTTTTGCTAGTTGAACAAACGTCTCTCCACATGCTCAGTTCTGAGTGATAAGTGTGTGTGAAAGCCGTCCTTTAACTTACTTATTTAGAACACAAGTTTCTTTTCAGCTGCAAAGTGCATTACATACATATGTATGATGAGGTACTAGCTCCAAATCCGGTTTTCAGTGTAAACTGCAAGAAATTCATCCCTGCACTAGGAAGCAGACTGAAAATCCAGAGTAATTGTTTCCCCTGAATACTCTTCCCCTTGTGCTCGTTGAAAGAAAGTCTCTGCTCATGCACAATTCTGAGACATAATAGTGTGTGAAAGCTATTCTTCTCCTAGCTTGTTGGGAAAACAAAGTATCTTTTCAGTTGGAAACTACACTGCATACAGATATGGGGAGTTAATACCTACATCTTGGGGTTACGGTGAAAACTGCTAGGAACATCAAACCGGGGTTAGGAAACAAAAAGATAAACCAGAGTACGTGTTACAACTGCAAGCTTTTCCCTTTGTGTTCGTTGAACGAACGACTCTCCACATGCTCATTTCTGAGGGACAACTGTGTGTTGAAGCCGTGCTTCACCTATCTTGTTGGGAACACAAAGGTTCTTTTCAGTTGGAATCTGCACTACATACATATATATAGGGAGGTACAAGTTCCCAATCGTGTTTACAGTGAAAACTGCAGGAAATTCAAACCAGCGCTAGGAAACACAGTGTGAAACCAGAGTAACAGTTTCTCATGCAAAGCGTTCCCCTTGTGTTAGTTGAAAGAACGTCTCTCTACATACTCAGGTCTGACAGAAAAGTGAGTGTTAAAGGCGTTTTGCACCTTGCTTATTTTGAAAACAAAATTTCTTTTAATTTCCAATCTGCACTACATACATATATATAGGGAGGTACTAGCTCCAACTTGGGTTTACAATGAAAACTGCAGGAATTGCAAACCGGCACTAGGAACAGAGAGAGAAACCATTGTAAGTGTTTATCCTGCAACCCGTTCCAATTGTGCTAGTTGAACGAACGTCTCTCTTTCATGCTCAGTTCTAGACATAAGTGTTTGTGAATGCCGTCCTACAATAGCTTGTTGGGAACATATAGATTCTTTTCAGTTGGAAAGTGCACTTCTTTCCAATATATGGGAAAGTACTAGCTCCAACTCGGGTTTAAATTGAAAACTGTAGGAACATCAAACCGGCACTAGGAAACAAACTGAGATACCACAGTTAATGTTGCTCCAGCAAACAGTTCCCCTAGTGTTATTTGAACGAACCTCTATCCACATGCTCATTTTGGAGAGATAACTGTGTGTGGAATCCTTGCTTCACTTATCTTGTTGGGAACACAAAATTTCTTTTCATTTGGAAACTGCACTACATACATATATATGGGCTGGTACAAGCTCCAACTAGGTATTACACTGAAAACTTCAGTAACTTGAAACCGGCACTAGGAAACAGGCTGAGAAACCAGAGGAATTTTTTCTCCTGCTTCCCGTTCCATTTGTGCTACTTGAAAGTACGTCCCTCCACATGCTCATTTCTGAGTGATAAGTGAGAGTGAAAGCCGTACTTCACCTAGCTTGTTTGGAAAATATAGTTCCTTTTCAGTTGGTAAGTGCACTACAATTATATATATGGGGATGTACCAGCTCGTACTCGGGTTAAAATTGAAAACTGTAGCAACTTCAAACAGGCACTAGGAAACAGACTGAGAAGCCAGAGTAAGTGTTGCTCCTGCAACAAGTTCCCCTTTTTCTATTTGAACGAAAGTCTCTCAACATGCTTAGTTCTGAGAGAAAAGTGTGTGTGAAAGCCGTCCTTTTCCTAGCTTGTAGGGAAAACAAGGTTTCTTTTCAGTTGGCATCTGCACTGCATACATATATATGGGTGGAAATAGCTCCATCGGGAGTTTACGGTGAAAAATGCAGGAAATTCAAACAGGCACTAGAAAACTGACTGAGAAACCAGAGTAACTGTTGCTCATGCAAAACTTTCCCCTTCTGCTATTTAAATGAACGTTTCTCCACATGCTCAGTTCTGAGAGATAAGTGTGTGTGAAAGCCGTCCTTCACCTAGCTACTAGGGAACACAGACTTTCCTTTCAGTAGGAAATTGCACTTCATTTATTTATATGGTTATGTAGTAATTCCAACTCGGTTTCAAAGTAAAAACTGTACGAACTTCAAACCATCACTAGGAAAAGACTGAGAAACCAGAGTATGTGTAGCCCTGCAAACAGTTCCACTTGTGCTATTTGAACGAACGTCTCTCCACATGCTCAGTTCAGAGAGATAAGTGAGTGTGAAAGCCATCTTTCACCTAGATTGTTGGGAAAACAAAGTTTCTTTTCAGTTGGAATTTGCACTACATATAATTATATGAGGAGGTAATACCTCCAACTCGTTTTTAAACTAAAAACTGTAGGAAATTCAAACCGGCACTAGGAAGTACACTTAGAAACCAGAGTAAGTGTTGCAACTGCAACTAATTACCCTAGTGCAATTGGAAAGAAAGCCTCTTCACATGCTCAGTTCAGAGATATAATTGTGTGTGAAAGCCGTCCTTCAGCTAGCTTGTTGGGAACACATTGTTTCTTTCAGTTGGAATCTGCAGTACATACATATATATGTGGAGGTACTAGCTACATCTCCTGTTTACGGTGAAAGCTGCAGGAATATCAAACTGGCATTAGGAAACTGAGAAACCAGAGTACGTGTTACAAATGTAAATTTTCCCTTTGTGTTCGTTGAACGAACGTCTCTCCACATGCTCATTTCGGAGAGATAAATGACTATGGAAGCCGTGCTTCACCTATCTTGTTGGGAACACAAAGTTTCTTTACAGTTGGAATCTGCACTACATACATATATATGGGCTGGTACAAGCTCCACCTCGGTATTACACTGAAAAATGCAGGAATTTAAAAACGGCACTAGGAGACACAGTGAGAATCCAGAGTAACAGTTTCCCCTGCACCCGGGTCCCCTTGTGCTGTTTGAACGAATGTCTCTCCACATGCTCATTTCTGAGAGATACGTGTGTGTGAAAGCCGTACTTCACCTAACTTGTTGGGAACACAAAGTTTCATTTAAGTTGGAAACTGCACTACATACATATATATGGGTAGGTACTAGCTCCAACTGTGTTTTACAGTGAAAACTGCAGGAACTTCAAACCGGAACTAGGACAGAGACTTAGATACCAGAAAAAGTGTTACCCCTGCAACGCGTTACCATTTTGCTAGTTGAAAGAACGTCTCTCTACGTACTGAGGTCTGACAGATAAGTGTGTCTTAAAGGCGTGCTTCAAATAGCTTCTTGGGAAAATAAAGTTTCTTTTCATTTCTAATCAACACTACATACTTATATAAGGGGAGGTACTAGCTACATCTCGGGTTTACGGTAAAATCTGCAGGAACATCAAACAGGCATTAGGAAAAAGACTGAGAAACCAGAGTATGTGTTACAAATGCAAATGTTTCCAGTTGTGTTCGTTGAACGAACGTCTCTCCACATGCTCATTTCAAAGAGATAAATGTGTGTGGAATCCTTGCTTCACTTATCTTGTTGGGAACACAAAATTTCTTTTCATTTGGAAACTGCACTACATAAATATATATGGGCAGGTACAAGCTTAATCTCGGTATTACACGGAAAACTGCAGGAACTTCAAACTGGCACTAGGAAATAGCCTGAGAATCCAGAGTAATGTTTTCCCTTGAAACCCGTTCCATTTTTGCTAGTTGAACAAACGTCTCTCCACATGCTCAGTTCTGAGTGATAAGTGTGTGTGAAAGCCGTCCTTTAACTTACTTATTTAGAACACAAGTTTCTTTTCAGCTGCAAAGTGCATTACATACATATGTATGATGAGGTACTAGCTCCAACTCGGTTTTTCAGTGTAAACTGCAAGAAATTCATCCCTGCACTAGGAAGCAGACTGAAAATCCAGAGTAATTGTTTCCCCTGAATACTGTTCCCCTTGTGCTCGTTGAAAGAAAGTCTCTGCTCATGCACAATTCTGAGACATAATAGTGTGTGAAAGCTATTCTTCTCCTAGCTTGTTGGGAAAACAAAGTATCTTTTCAGTTGGAAACTACACTGCATACAGATATGGGGAGTTAATACCTACATCTTGGGGTTACAGTGAAAACTGTAGGAACATCAAACCGGGGTTAGGAAACAAAAAGATAAACCAGAGTACGTGTTACAACTGCAAGCTTTTCCCTTTGTGTTCGTTGAACGAACGACTCTCCACATGCTCATTTCTGAGGGACAACTGTGTGTTGAAGCCTTGCTTCACCTATCTTGTTGGGAACACAAAGGTTCTTTTCAGTTGGAATCTGCACTACATACATATATATAGGGAGGTACAAGTTCCCAATCGTGTTTACAGTGAAAACTGCAGGAAATTCAAACCAGCGCTAGGAAACACAGTGTGAAACCAGAGTAACAGTTTCTCATGCAAAGCGTTCCCCTTGTGTTAGTTGAAAGAACGTCTCTCTACATACTCAGGTCTGACAGAAAAGTGAGTGTTAAAGGCGTTTTGCACCTTGCTTATTTTGAAAACAAAATGTCTTTTAATTTCCAATCTGCACTACATACATATATATAGGGAGGTACTAGCTCCAACTTGGGTTTACAATGAAAACTGCAGGAATTTCAAACCGGCACTAGGAACAGAGAGAGAAACCAGAGTAAGTGTTTATCCTGCAACCCGTTCCACTTGTGCTAGTTGAACGAACGTCTCTCTTCATGCTCAGTTCTAAGAGATAAGTGTTTGTGAATGCCGTCCTTCATAGCTTGTTGGGAACATATAGATTTCTTTTCAGTTGGAAAGTGCACTTCTTTCAAATATATGGGGAAGGTACTAGCTCCAACTCGGGTTTAAATTGAAAACTGTAGGAACATCAAACCGGCACTAGGAAACAGACTGAGATACCAGAGTAAATGTTGCATCCAGCAACCAGTTCCCCTTGTGCTATTTGAACGAACTTCTCTCCACATGCTCATTTCAGAGAGATAACTGTGTGTGGAATCCTTGCTTCACTTATCTTGTTGGGAACACAAAATTTCTTTTCATTTGGAAACTGCACTACATACATATATATGTGCTGGTACAAGCTCCAAATCGGTATTACAATGAAAACTGCAGGAACTTGAAACCGGAACTAGGAAACAGACTGAGAAACCAGAGGAATTTTTTCTCCTGCATCTCTTTCCATTTGTGCTAGTTGAAAAATCTTCTCTCCCCATGCTCATTTCTGAGTGATAAGTGAGTGTGAAAGCCGTACTTCACCTATCTTGTTTGGAAAATATAGTTCTTTTCAGTTGGTAAAGTGAACTACATTCTATATATTGGGGAGGTACCAGCTCGTAACTCGGGTTAAAATTGAAAACTGTAGCAACTTCAAACAGGCACAAGGAAACAGACTGAGAAGCCAGAGTATGTGTTGCTCCTCCAACATGTTCCTCTTTTTCTATTTGAACGAAAGTCTCTCAACATGCTTAGTTCTGAGAGAAAAGTGTGTGTGAAAGCCGTCCTTTTCCTAGCTTGTAGGGAAAACAAGGTTTCTTTTCAGTTGGCATCTGCACTGCATACATATATATGGGTGGAAATTAGCTCCATCGGGAGTTTACGGTGAAAAATGCAGGAAATTCAAACAGGCACTAGAAAACTGACTGAGAAACCAGAGTAACTGTTGCTCATGCAAAAGTTTCCCCTTCTGCTATTTAAATGAACGTTTCTCCACATGCTCAGTTCTGAGAGATAAGTGTGTGTGAAAGCCGTCCTTCACCTAGCTACTAGGGAACACAGACTTTCCTTTCAGTAGGAAATTGCACTTCATTTATTTCTATGGTTATGTAGTAATTCCAACTCGGTTTCAAAGTAAAAACTGTACGAACTTCAAACCATCACTAGGAAAAGACTGAGAAACCAGAGTATGTGTAGCCCTGCAAACAGTTCCACTTGTGCTATTTGAACGAACGTCTCTCCACATGCTCAGTTCAGAGAGATAAGTGAGTGTGAAAGCCATCTTTCACCTAGATTGTTGGGAAAACAAAGTTTCTTTTCAGTTGGAATTTGCACTACATATAATTATATGAGGAGGTAATACCTCCAACTCGTTTTTAAACTAAAAACTGTAGGAATTTCAAACCGGCACTAGGAAGTACACTTAGAAACCAGAGTAAGTGTTGCAACTGCAACTAATTACCCTAGTGCAATTGGAAAGAAAGCCTCTTCACATGCTCAGTTCAGAGATATAAGTGTGTGTGAAAGCCGTCCTTCAGCTAGCTTGTTGGGAACACATTGTTTCTTTCAGTTGGAATCTGCAGTACATACATATATATGTGGAGGTACTAGCTACATCTCCTGTTTACGGTGAAAGCTGCAGGAATATCAAACTGGCATTAGGAAACTGAGAAACCAGAGTACGTGTTACAAATGTAAATTTTCCCTTTGTGTTCGTTGAACGAACGTCTCTCCACATGCTCATTTCGGAGAGATAAATGACTATGGAAGCCGTGCTTCACCTATCTTGTTGGGAACACAAAGTTTCTTTACAGTTGGAATCTGCACTACATACATATATATGGGCTGGTACAAGCTCCACCTCGGTATTACACTGAAAAATGCAGGAATTTAAAAACGGCACTAGGAGACACAGTGAGAATCCAGAGTAACAGTTTCCCCTGCACCCGGGTCCCCTTGTGCTGTTTGAACGAATGTCTCTCCACATGCTCATTTCTGAGAGATACGTGTGTGTGAAAGCCGTACTTCACCTAACTTGTTGGGAACACAAAGTTTCATTTAAGTTGGAAACTGCACTACATACATATATATGGGTAGGTACTAGCTCCAACTGTGTTTTACAGTGAAAACTGCAGGAACTTCAAACCGGAACTAGGACAGAGACTTAGATACCAGAAAAAGTGTTACCCCTGCAACGCGTTACCATTTTGCTAGGTTGAAAGAACGTCTCTCTACGTACTGAGGTCTGACAGATAAGTGTGTCTTAAAGGCGTGCTTCAAGCTAGCTTGTTGGGAAATAAAGTTTCTTTTCATTTCTAATCAACACTACATACTTATATAAGGGGAGGTACTAGCTACATCTCGGGTTTACGGTGAAAATCTGCAGGAACATCAAACAGGCATTAGGAAAAAGACTGAGAAACCAGAGTATGTGTTACAAATGCAAATGATTCCAGTTGTGTTCGTTGAACGAACGTCTCTCCACATGCTCATTTCAAAGAGATAAATGTGTGTGGAATCCTTGCTTCAATTATCTTGTTGGGAACACAAAATTTCTTTTCATTTGGAAACTGCACTACATACATATATACTGGCAGGTACAAGCTTAATCTCGGTATTACACGGAAAACTGCAGGAACTTCAAACTGGCACTAGGAAATAGCCTGAGAATCCAGAGTAATGTTTTCCCTTGAAACCCGTTCCATTTTTGCTAGTTGAACAAACGTCTCTCCACATGCTCAGTTCTGAGTGATAAGTGTGTGTGAAAGCCGTCCTTTAACTTACTTATTTAGAACACAAGTTTCTTTTCAGCTGCAAATTGCATTACATACATATGTATGATGAGGTACTAGCTCCAACTCGGTTTTTCAGTGTAAACTGCAAGAAATTCATCCCTGCACTAGGAAGCAGACTGAAAATCCAGAGTAATTGTTTCCCCTGAATACTGTTCCCCTTGTGCTCGTTGAAAGAAAGTCTCTGCTCATGCACAATTCTGAGACATAATAGTGTGTGAAAGCTATTCTTCTCCTAGCTTGTTGGGAAAACAAAGTATCTTTTCAGTTGGAAACTACACTGCATACAGATATGGGGAGTTAATACCTACATCTTGGGGTTACGGTGAAAACTGCTAGGAACATCAAACCGGGGTTAGGAAACAAAAAGATAAACCAGAGTACGTGTTACAACTGCAAGCTTTTCCCTTTGTGTTCGTTGAACGAACGACTCTCCACATGCTCATTTCTGAGGGACAACTGTGTGTTGAAGCCTTGCTTCACCTATCTTGTTGGGAACACAAAGGTTCTTTTCAGTTGGAATCTGCACTACATACATATATATAGGGAGGTACAAGTTCCCAATCGTGTTTACAGTGAAAACTGCAGGAAATTCAAACCAGCGCTAGGAAACACAGTGTGAAACCAGAGTAACAGTTTCTCATGCAAAGCGTTCCCCTTGTGTTAGTTGAAAGAACGTCTCTCTACATACTCAGGTCTGACAGAAAAGTGAGTGTTAAAGGCGTTTTGCACCTTGCTTATTTTGAAAACAAAATGTCTTTTAATTTCCAATCTGCACTACATACATATATATAGGGAGGTACTAGCTCCAACTTGGGTTTACAATGAAAACTGCAGGAATTTCAAACCGGCACTAGGAACAGAGAGAGAAACCAGAGTAAGTGTTTATCCTGCAACCCGTTCCACTTGTGCTAGTTGAACGAACGTCTCTCTTCATGCTCAGTTCTAAGAGATAAGTGTTTGTGAATGCCGTCCTTCATTAGCTTGTTGGGAACATATAGATTCTTTTCAGTTGGAAAGTGCACTTCTTTCAAATATATGGGGAGGTACTAGCTCCAACTCGGGTTTAAATTGAAAACTGTAGGAACATCAAACCGGCACTAGGAAACAGACTGAGATACCAGAGTAAATGTTGCACCAGCAACCAATTCCCCTTGTGCTATTTGAACGAACTTCTCTCCACATGCTCATTTCAGAGAGATAACTGTGTGTGGAATCCTTGCTTCACTTATCTTGTTGGGAACACAAAATTTCTTTTCATTTGGAAACTGCACTACATACATATATATGGGCTGGTACAAGCTCCAAATCGGTATTACAATGAAAACTGCAGGAACTTGAAACCGGAACTAGGAAACAGACTGAGAAACCAGAGGAATTTTTTTCTCCTGCATCTCTTTCCATTTGTGCTAGTTGAAAAATCTTCTCTCCCCATGCTCAGTTCTGAGTGATAAGTGAGTGTGAAAGCCGTACTTCACCTATCTTTTTTGGAAAATATAGTTTCTTTTCAGTTGGAAAGTGAACTACATTCTTATATTTGGGGAGGTACCAGCTCGAACTCGGGTTAAAATTGAAAACTGTAGGATCTTCAAACAGGCACAAGGAAACAGACTGAGAAGCCAGAGTATGTGTTGCTCCTCCAACATGTTCCTCTTTTTCTATTTGAACGAAAGTCTCTCAACATGCTTAGTTCTGAGAGAAAAGTGTGTGTGAAAGCCGTCCTTTTCCTAGCTTGTAGGGAAAACAAGGTTTCTTTTCAGTTGGCATCTGCACTGCATACATATATATGGGTGGAAATTAGCTCCATCGGGAGTTTACGGTGAAAAATGCAGGAAATTCAAACAGGCACTAGAAAACTGACTGAGAAACCAGAGTAACTGTGGCTCATGCAAAAGTTTCCCCTTCTGCTATTTAAATGAACGTTTCTCCACATGCTCAGTTCTGAGAGATAAGTGTGTGTGAAAGCCGTCCTTCACCTAGCTACTAGGGAACACAGACTTTCCTTTCAGTAGGAAATTGCACTTCATTTATTTATATGGGGAGGTAGTAATTCCAACTCGGTTTCAAAGTAAAAACTGTACGAACTTCAAACCATCACTAGGAAAAGACTGAGAAACCAGAGTATGTGTAGCCCTGCAAACAGTTCCACTTGTGCTATTTGAACGAACGTCTCTCCACATGCTCAGTTCAGAGAGATAAGTGAGTGTGAAAGCCATCTTTCACCTAGATTGTTGGGAAAACAAAGTTTCTTTTCAGTTGGAATTTGCACTACATATAATTATATGAGGAGGTAATACCTCCAACTCGTTTTTAAACTAAAAACTGTAGGAATTTCAAACCGGCACTAGGAAGTACACTTAGAAACCAGAGTAAGTGTTGCAACTGCAACTAATTACCCTAGTGCAATTGGAAAGAAAGCCTCTTCACATGCTCAGTTCAGAGATATAAGTGTGTGTGAAAGCCGTCCTTCAGCTAGCTTGTTGGGAACACATTGTTTCTTTCAGTTGGAATCTGCAGTACATACATATATATGTGGAGGTACTAGCTACATCTCCTGTTTACGGTGAAAGCTGCAGGAATATCAAACTGGCATTAGGAAACTGAGAAACCAGAGTACGTGTTACAAATGTAAATTTTCCCTTTGTGTTCGTTGAACGAACGTCTCTCCACATGCTCATTTCGGAGAGATAAATGACTATGGAAGCCGTGCTTCACCTATCTTGTTGGGAACACAAAGTTTCTTTACAGTTGGAATCTGCACTACATACATATATATGGGCTGGTACAAGCTCCACCTCGGTATTACACTGAAAAATGCAGGAATTTAAAAACGGCACTAGGAGACACAGTGAGAATCCAGAGTAACAGTTTCCCCTGCACCCGGGTCCCCTTGTGCTGTTTGAACGAATGTCTCTCCACATGCTCATTTCTGAGAGATACGTGTGTGTGAAAGCCGTACTTCACCTAACTTGTTGGGAACACAAAGTTTCATTTAAGTTGGAAACTGCACTACATACATATATATGGGTAGGTACTAGCTCCAACTGTGTTTTACAGTGAAAACTGCTGGAACTTCAAACCGGAACTAGGACAGAGACTTAGATACCAGAAAAAGTGTTACCCCTGCAACGCGTTACCATTTTGCTGGTTGAAAGAACGTCTCTCTAAGTACTGAGGTCTGACAGATAAGTGTGTCTTAAAGGCGTGCTTCAGCTAGCTTGTTGGGAAATAAAGTTTCTTTTCATTTCTAATCAACACTACATACTTATATAAGGGGAGGTACTAGCTACATCTCGGGTTTACGGTAAAATCTGCAGGAACATCAAACAGGCATTAGGAAAAAGACTGAGAAACCAGAGTATGTGTTACAAATGCAAATGTTTCCAGTTGTGTTCGTTGAACGAACGTCTCTCCACATGCTCATTTCAAAGAGATAAATGTGTGTGGAATCCTTGCTTCACTTATCTTGTTGGGAACACAAAATTTCTTTTCATTTGGAAACTGCACTACATAAATATATATGGGCAGGTACAAGCTTAATCTCGGTATTACACGGAAAACTGCAGGAACTTCAAACTGGCACTAGGAAATAGCCTGAGAATCCAGAGTAATGTTTTCCCTTGAAACCCGTTCCATTTTTGCTAGTTGAACAAACGTCTCTCCACATGCTCAGTTCTGAGTGATAAGTGTGTGTGAAAGCCGTCCTTTAACTTACTTATTTAGAACACAAGTTTCTTTTCAGCTGCAAAGTGCATTACATACATATGTATGATGAGGTACTAGCTCCAACTCGGTTTTTCAGTGTAAACTGCAAGAAATTCATCCCTGCACTAGGAAGCAGACTGAAAATCCAGAGTAATTGTTTCCCCTGAATACTGTTCCCCTTGTGCTCGTTGAAAGAAAGTCTCTGCTCATGCACAATTCTGAGACATAATAGTGTGTGAAAGCTATTCTTCTCCTAGCTTGTTGGGAAAACAAAGTATCTTTTCAGTTGGAAACTACACTGCATACAGATATGGGGAGTTAATACCTACATCTTGGGGTTACAGTGAAAACTGTAGGAACATCAAACCGGGGTTAGGAAACAAAAAGATAAACCAGAGTACGTGTTACAACTGCAAGCTTTTCCCTTTGTGTTCGTTGAACGAACGACTCTCCACATGCTCATTTCTGAGGGACAACTGTGTGTTGAAGCCTTGCTTCACCTATCTTGTTGGGAACACAAAGGTTTTTTTCAGTTGGAATCTGCACTACATACATATATATAGGGAGGTACAAGTTCCCAATCGTGTTTAAAGTGAAAACTGCAGGAAATTCAAACCAGCGCTAGGAAACACAGTGTGAAACCAGAGTAACAGTTTCTCATGCAAAGCGTTCCCCTTGTGTTAGTTGAAAGAACGTCTCTCTACATACTCAGGTCTGACAGAAAAGTGAGTGTTAAAGGCGTTTTGCACCTTGCTTATTTTGAAAACAAAATGTCTTTTAATTTCCAATCTGCACTACATACATATATATAGGGAGGTACTAGCTCCAACTTGGGTTTACAATGAAAACTGCAGGAATTTCAAACCGGCACTAGGAACAGAGAGAGAAACCAGAGTAAGTGTTTATCCTGCAACCCGTTCCACTTGTGCTAGTTGAACGAACGTCTCTCTTCATGCTCAGTTCTAAGAGATAAGTGTTTGTGAATGCCGTCCTTCATTAGCTTGTTGGGAACATATAGTTTCTTTTCAGTTGGAAAGTGCACTTCTTTCAAATATATGGGGAGGTACTAGCTCCAACTCGGGTTTAAATTGAAAACTGTAGGAACATCAAACCGGCACTAGGAAACAGACTGAGATACCAGAGTAAATGTTGCACCAGCAACCAATTCCCCTTGTGCTATTTGAACGAACTTCTCTCCACATGCTCATTTCAGAGAGATAACTGTGTGTGGAATCCTTGCTTCACTTATCTTGTTGGGAACACAAAATTTCTTTTCATTTGGAAACTGCACTACATACATATATATGTGCTGGTACAAGCTCCAAATCGGTATTACAATGAAAACTGCAGGAACTTGAAACCGGAACTAGGAAACAGACTGAAAAACCAGAGGAATTTTTTTCTCCTGCATCTCTTTCCATTTGTGCTAGTTGAAAAATCTTCTCTCCCCATGCTCAGTTCTGAGTGATAAGTGAGTGTGAAAGCCGTACTTCACCTATCTTTTTTGGAAAATATAGTTTCTTTTCAGTTGGAAAGTGAACTACATTCTTATATTTGGGGAGGTACCAGCTCGAACTCGGGTTAAAATTGAAAACTGTAGGATCTTCAAACAGGCACAAGGAAACAGACTGAGAAGCCAGAGTATGTGTTGCTCCTCCAACATGTTCCTCTTTTTCTATTTGAACGAAAGTCTCTCAACATGCTTAGTTCTGAGAGAAAAGTGTGTGTGAAAGCCGTCCTTTTCCTAGCTTGTAGGGAAAACAAGGTTTCTTTTCAGTTGGCATCTGCACTGCATACATATATATGGGTGGAAATTGCTCCATCGGGAGTTTACGGTGAAAAATGCAGGAAATTCAAACAGGCACTAGAAAACTGACTGAGAAACCAGAGTAACTGTGGCTCATGCAAAAGTTTCCCCTTCTGCTATTTAAATGAACGTTTCTCCACATGCTCAGTTCTGAGAGATAAGTGTGTGTGAAAGCCGTCCTTCACCTAGCTACTAGGGAACACAGACTTTCCTTTCAGTAGGAAATTGCACTTCATTTATTTATATGGGGAGGTAGTAATTCCAACTCGGTTTCAAAGTAAAAACTGTACGAACTTCAAACCATCACTAGGAAAAGACTGAGAAACCAGAGTATGTGTAGCCCTGCAAACAGTTCCACTTGTGCTATTTGAACGAACGTCTCTCCACATGCTCAGTTCAGAGAGATAAGTGAGTGTGAAAGCCATCTTTCACCTAGATTGTTGGGAAAACAAAGTTTCTTTTCAGTTGGAATTTGCACTACATATAATTATATGAGGAGGTAATACCTCCAACTCGTTTTTAAACTAAAAACTGTAGGAATTTCAAACCGGCACTAGGAAGTACACTTAGAAACCAGAGTAAGTGTTGCAACTGCAACTAATTACCCTAGTGCAATTGGAAAGAAAGCCTCTTCACATGCTCAGTTCAGAGATATAAGTGTGTGTGAAAGCCGTCCTTCAGCTAGCTTGTTGGGAACACATTGTTTCTTTCAGTTGGAATCTGCAGTACATACATATATATGTGGAGGTACTAGCTACATCTCCTGTTTACGGTGAAAGCTGCAGGAATATCAAACTGGCATTAGGAAACTGAGAAACCAGAGTACGTGTTACAAATGTAAATTTTCCCTTTGTGTTCATTGAACGAACGTCTCTCCACATGCTCATTTCGGAGAGATAAATGACTATGGAAGCCGTGCTTCACCTATCTTGTTGGGAACACAAAGTTTCTTTACAGTTGGAATCTGCACTACATACATATATATGGGCTGGTACAAGCTCCACCTCGGTATTACACTGAAAAATGCAGGAATTTAAAAACGGCACTAGGAGACACAGTGAGAATCCAGAGTAACAGTTTCCCCTGCACCCGGGTCCCCTTGTGCTGTTTGAACGAATGTCTCTCCACATGCTCATTTCTGAGAGATACGTGTGTGTGAAAGCCGTACTTCACCTAACTTGTTGGGAACACAAAGTTTCATTTAAGTTGGAAACTGCACTACATACATATATATGGGTAGGTACTAGCTCCAACTGTGTTTTACAGTGAAAACTGCTGGAACTTCAAACCGGAACTAGGACAGAGACTTAGATACCAGAAAAAGTGTTACCCCTGCAACGCGTTACCATTTTGCTGGTTGAAAGAACGTCTCTCTAAGTACTGAGGTCTGACAGATAAGTGTGTCTTAAAGGCGTGCTTCAGCTAGCTTGTTGGGAAATAAAGTTTCTTTTCATTTCTAATCAACACTACATACTTATATAAGGGGAGGTACTAGCTACATCTCGGGTTTACGGTAAAATCTGCAGGAACATCAAACAGGCATTAGGAAAAAGACTGAGAAACCAGAGTATGTGTTACAAATGCAAATGTTTCCAGTTGTGTTCGTTGAACGAACGTCTCTCCACATGCTCATTTCAAAGAGATAAATGTGTGTGGAATCCTTGCTTCACTTATCTTGTTGGGAACACAAAATTTCTTTTCATTTGGAAACTGCACTACATAAATATATATGGGCAGGTACAAGCTTAATCTCGGTATTACACGGAAAACTGCAGGAACTTCAAACTGGCACTAGGAAATAGCCTGAGAATCCAGAGTAATGTTTTCCCTTGAAACCCGTTCCATTTTTGCTAGTTGAACAAACGTCTCTCCACATGCTCAGTTCTGAGTGATAAGTGTGTGTGAAAGCCGTCCTTTAACTTACTTATTTAGAACACAATTTTCTTTTCAGCTGCAAAGTGCATTACATACATATGTATGATGAGGTACTAGCTCCAACTCGGTTTTCAGTGTAAACTGCAAGAAATTCATCCCTGCACTAGGAAGCAGACTGAAAATCCAGAGTAATTGTTTCCCCTGAATACTGTTCCCCTTGTGCTCGTTGAAAGAAAGTCTCTGCTCATGCACAATTCTGAGACATAATAGTGTGTGAAAGCTATTCTTCTCCTAGCTTGTTGGGAAAACAAAGTATCTTTTCAGTTGGAAACTACACTGCATACAGATATGGGGAGTTAATACCTACATCTTGGGGTTACAGTGAAAACTGTAGGAACATCAAACCGGGGTTAGGAAACAAAAAGATAAACCAGAGTACGTGTTACAACTGCAAGCTTTTCCCTTTGTGTTCGTTGAACGAACGACTCTCCACATGCTCATTTCTGAGGGACAACTGTGTGTTGAAGCCTTGCTTCACCTATCTTGTTGGGAACACAAAGGTTTTTTTCAGTTGGAATCTGCACTACATACATATATATAGGGAGGTACAAGTTCCCAATCGTGTTTAAAGTGAAAACTGCAGGAAATTCAAACCAGCGCTAGGAAACACAGTGTGAAACCAGAGTAACAGTTTCTCATGCAAAGCGTTCCCCTTGTGTTAGTTGAAAGAACGTCTCTCTACATACTCAGGTCTGACAGAAAAGTGAGTGTTAAAGGCGTTTTGCACCTTGCTTATTTTGAAAACAAAATGTCTTTTAATTTCCAATCTGCACTACATACATATATATAGGGAGGTACTAGCTCCAACTTGGGTTTACAATGAAAACTGCAGGAATTTCAAACCGGCACTAGGAACAGAGAGAGAAACCAGAGTAAGTGTTTATCCTGCAACCCGTTCCACTTGTGCTAGTTGAACGAACGTCTCTCTTCATGCTCAGTTCTAAGAGATAAGTGTTTGTGAATGCCGTCCTTCATTAGCTTGTTGGGAACATATAGTTTCTTTTCAGTTGGAAAGTGCACTTCTTTCAAATATATGGGGAGGTACTAGCTCCAACTCGGGTTTAAATTGAAAACTGTAGGAACATCAAACCGGCACTAGGAAACAGACTGAGATACCAGAGTAAATGTTGCACCAGCAACCAATTCCCCTTGTGCTATTTGAACGAACTTCTCTCCACATGCTCATTTCAGACAGATAACTGTGTGTGGAATCCTTGCTTCACTTATCTTGTTGGGAACACAAAATTTCTTTTCATTTGGAAACTGCACTACATACATATATATGTGCTGGTACAAGCTCCAAATCGGTATTACAATGAAAACTGCAGGAACTTGAAACCGGAACTAGGAAACAGACTGAAAAACCAGAGGAATTTTTTTCTCCTGCATCTCTTTCCATTTGTGCTAGTTGAAAAATCTTCTCTCCCCATGCTCAGTTCTGAGTGATAAGTGAGTGTGAAAGCCGTACTTCACCTATCTTTTTTGGAAAATATAGTTTCTTTTCAGTTGGAAAGTGAACTACATTCTTATATTTGGGGAGGTACCAGCTCGAACTCGGGTTAAAATTGAAAACTGTAGGATCTTCAAACAGGCACAAGGAAACAGACTGAGAAGCCAGAGTATGTGTTGCTCCTCCAACATGTTCCTCTTTTTCTATTTGAACGAAAGTCTCTCAACATGCTTAGTTCTGAGAGAAAAGTGTGTGTGAAAGCCGTCCTTTTCCTAGCTTGTAGGGAAAACAAGGTTTCTTTTCAGTTGGCATCTGCACTGCATACATATATATGGGTGGAAATTGCTCCATCGGGAGTTTACGGTGAAAAATGCAGGAAATTCAAACAGGCACTAGAAAACTGACTGAGAAACCAGAGTAACTGTGGCTCATGCAAAAGTTTCCCCTTCTGCTATTTAAATGAACGTTTCTCCACATGCTCAGTTCTGAGAGATAAGTGTGTGTGAAAGCCGTCCTTCACCTAGCTACTAGGGAACACAGACTTTCCTTTCAGTAGGAAATTGCACTTCATTTATTTATATGGGGAGGTAGTAATTCCAACTCGGTTTCAAAGTAAAAACTGTACGAACTTCAAACCATCACTAGGAAAAGACTGAGAAACCAGAGTATGTGTAGCCCTGCAAACAGTTCCACTTGTGCTATTTGAACGAACGTCTCTCCACATGCTCAGTTCAGAGAGATAAGTGAGTGTGAAAGCCATCTTTCACCTAGATTGTTGGGAAAACAAAGTTTCTTTTCAGTTGGAATTTGCACTACATATAATTATATGAGGAGGTAATACCTCCAACTCGTTTTTAAACTAAAAACTGTAGGAATTTCAAACCGGCACTAGGAAGTACACTTAGAAACCAGAGTAAGTGTTGCAACTGCAACTAATTACCCTAGTGCAATTGGAAAGAAAGCCTCTTCACATGCTCAGTTCAGAGATATAAGTGTGTGTGAAAGCCGTCCTTCAGCTAGCTTGTTGGGAACACATTGTTTCTTTCAGTTGGAATCTGCAGTACATACATATATATGTGGAGGTACTAGCTACATCTCCTGTTTACGGTGAAAGCTGCAGGAATATCAAACTGGCATTAGGAAACTGAGAAACCAGAGTACGTGTTACAAATGTAAATTTTCCCTTTGTGTTCGTTGAACGAACGTCTCTCCACATGCTCATTTCGGAGAGATAAATGACTATGGAAGCCGTGCTTCACCTATCTTGTTGGGAACACAAAGTTTCTTTACAGTTGGAATCTGCACTACATACATATATATGGGCTGGTACAAGCTCCACCTCGGTATTACACTGAAAAATGCAGGAATTTAAAAACGGCACTAGGAGACACAGTGAGAATCCAGAGTAACAGTTTCCCCTGCACCCGGGTCCCCTTGTGCTGTTTGAACGAATGTCTCTCCACATGCTCATTTCTGAGAGATACGTGTGTGTGAAAGCCGTACTTCACCTAACTTGTTGGGAACACAAAGTTTCATTTAAGTTGGAAACTGCACTACATACATATATATGGGTAGGTACTAGCTCCAACTGTGTTTTACAGTGAAAACTGCTGGAACTTCAAACCGGAACTAGGACAGAGACTTAGATACCAGAAAAAGTGTTACCCCTGCAACGCGTTACCATTTTGCTGGTTGAAAGAACGTCTCTCTAAGTACTGAGGTCTGACAGATAAGTGTGTCTTAAAGGCGTGCTTCAGCTAGCTTGTTGGGAAATAAAGTTTCTTTTCATTTCTAATCAACACTACATACTTATATAAGGGGAGGTACTAGCTACATCTCGGGTTTACGGAAAAATCTGCAGGAACATCAAACAGGCATTAGGAAAAAGACTGAGAAACCAGAGTATGTGTTACAAATGCAAATGTTTCCAGTTGTGTTCGTTGAACGAACGTCTCTCCACATGCTCATTTCAAAGAGATAAATGTGTGTGGAATCCTTGCTTCACTTATCTTGTTGGGAACACAAAATTTCTTTTCATTTGGAAACTGCACTACATAAATATATATGGGCAGGTACAAGCTTAATCTCGGTATTACACGGAAAACTGCAGGAACTTCAAACTGGCACTAGGAAATAGCCTGAGAATCCAGAGTAATGTTTTCCCTTGAAACCAGTTCCATTTTTGCTAGTTGAACAAACGTCTCTCCACATGCTCAGTTCTGAGTGATAAGTGTGTGTGAAAGCCGTCCTTTAACTTACTTATTTAGAACACAATTTTCTTTTCAGCTGCAAAGTGCATTACATACATATGTATGATGAGGTACTAGCTCCAACTCGGTTTTTCAGTGTAAACTGCAAGAAATTCATCCCTGCACTAGGAAGCAGACTGAAAATCCAGAGTAATTGTTTCCCCTGAATACTGTTCCCCTTGTGCTCGTTGAAAGAAAGTCTCTGCTCATGCACAATTCTGAGACATAATAGTGTGTGAAAGCTATTCTTCTCCTAGCTTGTTGGGAAAACAAAGTATCTTTTCAGTTGGAAACTACACTGCATACAGATATGGGGAGTTAATACCTACATCTTGGGGTTACAGTGAAAACTGTAGGAACATCAAACCGGGGTTAGGAAACAAAAAGATAAACCAGAGTACGTGTTACAACTGCAAGCTTTTCCCTTTGTGTTCGTTGAACGAACGACTCTCCACATGCTCATTTCTGAGGGACAACTGTGTGTTGAAGCCTTGCTTCACCTATCTTGTTGGGAACACAAAGGTTTTTTTCAGTTGGAATCTGCACTACATACATATATATAGGGAGGTACAAGTTCCCAATCGTGTTTACAGTGAAAACTGCAGGAAATTCAAACCAGCGCTAGGAAACACAGTGTGAAACCAGAGTAACAGTTTCTCATGCAAAGCGTTCCCCTTGTGTTAGTTGAAAGAACGTCTCTCTACATACTCAGGTCTGACAGAAAAGTGAGTGTTAAAGGCGTTTTGCACCTTGCTTATTTTGAAAACAAAATGTCTTTTAATTTCAAATCTGCACTACATACATATATATAGGGAGGTACTAGCTCCAACTGTGTTTTACAGTGAAAACTGCAGGAACTTCAAACCGGAACTAGGACAGAGACTTAGATACCAGAAAAAGTGTTACCCCTGCAACGCGTTACCATTTTGCTGGTTGAAAGAACGTCTCTGTACGTACTCAGGTCTGACAGATAAGTGTGTCTTAAAGGCGTGCTTCAGCTAGCTTGTTGGGAAAATAAAGTTTCTTTTCACTTCTAATCTACACTACATACTTATATAAGGGGAGGTACTAGCTACATCTCGGGATAACGGTGAAATATGCAGGAACATCAAACAGGCATTAGGAAAAAGACTGAGAAACCAGAGTATGTGTTACAAATGCAAATCTTTCCAGTTGTGTTCGTTGAACGAACATCTCTCCACATGCTCATTTCAAAGAGATAACTGTGTGTGGAATCCTTGCTTCAATTATCTTGTTGGGAACACAAAATTTCTTTTCATTTGGAAACTGCACTACATACATATATACTGGCAGGTACAAGCTTAATCTCGGTATTACACGGAAAACTGCAGGAACTTCAAACTGGCACTAGGAAATAGCCTGAGAAACCAGAGTAATGTTTTCTCTTGCAACCCGTTCCATTTTTGTGGTTGAACGAACGTCTCTCCACATGCTCAGTTCTGAGTGATAAGTGTGTGTGAAAGCCATCCTCCAACTTACTTGTTGAGAACACAAGTTTCTTTTCAGCTGCAAAGTGCATTACATACATATGTATGATGAGGTACTAGCTCCAACTCGGTTTTTCAGGGTAAACTGCAAGAAATTCATCCCTGCACTAGGAAGCAGACTGAAAATCCAGAGTAATGGTTTCCCCTGAATACTGTTCTCCTTGTGCTCGTTGAAAGAAAGTCTCTGCTCATGCACAATTCTGAGACATAATAGTGTGTGAAAGCTGTTCTTCTCCTAGCTTGTTGGGAAACAAAGTATCTTTTCAGTTGGAAACTGCACTGCATACAGATATGGGGAGGTAATACCTACATCTTGGGGTTACGGTGAAAACTGCAGGAACATCAAACCGGGGTTAGGAAACAAAAAGATAAACCAGAGTACGTGTTACAAATGCAAGCTTTTCCCTTTGTGTTCGTTGAACGAACGACTCTCCACATGCTCATTTCTGAGGGACAACTGTGTGTGGAAGCCGTGCTTCACCTATCTTGTTGGGAACACAAAGGTTCTTTTCAGTTGGAATCTGCACTACATACATATATATAGGGAGGTACAAGTTCCCAATCGTGTTTACAGTGAAAACTGCAGGAAATTCAAACCTGCGCTAGGAAACACAGTGTGAAACCAGAGTAACAGTTTCTCATGCAAAGCGTTCCCCTTGTGTTAGTTGAAAGAACGTCTCTCTACATAGTCAGGTCTGACAGAAAAGTGAGTGTTAAAGGCGTTTTGCACCTTGCTTATTTTGAAAACAAAATTTCTTTTAATTTCCTATCTGCACTACATACATATATATAGGGAGGTACTAGCTCCAACTTGGGTTTACAATGAAAACTGCAGGAATTGCAAACCGGCACTAGGAACAGAGAGAGAAACCATTATAAGTGTTTATCCTGAAACCCGTTCCAATTGTGCTAGTTGAACGAACGTCTCTCTTCATGCTCAGTTCTAGACATAAGTGTTTGTGAATGCCGTCCTACAATAGCTTGTTGGGAACATATAGATTCTTTTCAGTTGGAAATTGCGCTTCTTTCCAATATATGGGAAAGTACTAGCTCCAACTCGGGTTTAAATTGAAAACTGTAGGAACATCAAACCGGCACTAGGAAACAAACTGAGATACCACAGTAAATGTTGCTCCAGCAAACAGTTCCCCTTGTGTTATTTGAATGAACCTCTATCCACATGCTCATTTTGGAGAGATAACTGTGTGTGGAATCCTTGCTTCATTTATCTTGTTGGGAACACAAAATTTCTTTTCATTTGGAAACTGCACTACATACATATATATGGGCTGGTACAAGCTCCAACTAGTTATTACACTGAAAACTTCAGTAACTTGAAACCGGCACTAGGAAACAGGCTGAGAAACCAGAGGAATTTTTTCTCCTGCTTCCCGTTCCATTTGTGCTACTTGAAAGAACGTCCCTCCACATGCTCATTTCTGAGTGATAAGTGAGTGTGAAAGCCGTACTTCACCTAGCTTGTTTGGAAAATATAGTTCCTTTTCAGTTGGTAAGTGCACTACAATTATATATATGGGGATGTACCAGCTCGTACTCGGGTTAAAATTGAAAACTGTAGCAACTTCAAACAGGCACTAGGAAACAGACTGAGAAGCCAGAGTAAGTGTTGCTCCTGCAACAAGTTTCCCTTTTTCTATTTGAACGAAAGTCTCTCAACATGCTTAGTTCTGAGAGAAAAGTGTGTGTGAAAGCCGTCCTTTTCCTAGCTTGTAGGGAAAACAAGGTTTCTTTTCAGTTGGCATCTGCACTGCATACATATATATGGGTGGAAATAGCTCCATCGGGAGTTTACGGTGAAAAATGCAGGAAATTCAAACAGGCACTAGAAAACTGACTGAGAAACCAGAGTAACTGTTGCTCATGCAAAACTTTCCCCTTCTGCTATTTAAATGAACGTTTCTCCACATGCTCAGTTCTGAGAGATAAGTGTGTGTGAAAGCCGTCCTTCACCTAGCTACTATGGAACACAGACTTTCCTTTCAGTAGGAAATTGCACTTCATTTATTTATATGGGGAGGTAGTAATTCCAACTCGGTTTCAAAGTAAAAACTGTACGAACTTCAAACCATCACTAGGAAACGACTGAGAAACCAGAGTATGTGTAGCCCTGCAAACAGTTCCACTTGTGCTATTTGAACGAACGTCTCTCCACATGCTCAGTTCAGAGAGATAAGTGAGTGTGAAAGCCATCTTTCACCTAGCTTGTTGGGAAAACAAAGTTTCTTTTCAGTTGGAATTTGCACTACATATAATTATATGAGGAGGTAATACCTCCAACTCATTTTTAAACTAAAAACTGTAGGAAATTCAAACCGGCACTAGGAAGTACACTTAGAAAACAGAGTAAGTGTTGCAACTGCAACTAATTACCCTAGTGCAATTGGAAAGAAAGCCTCTTCACATGCTCAGTTCAGAGATATAAGTGTGTGTGAAAGCCGTCCTTCAGCTAGCTTGTTGGGAACACATTGTTTCTTTCAGTTGGAATCTGCAGTACATACATATATATGTGGAGGTACTAGCTACATCTCCTGTTTACGGTGAAAGCTGCAGGAATATCAAACTGGCATTAGGAAACTGAGAAACCAGAGTACGTGTTACAAATGTAAATTTTCCCTTTGTGTTCGTTGAACGAACGTCTCTCCACATGCTCATTTCGGAGAGATAAATGACTATGGAAGCCGTGCTTCACCTATCTTGTTGGGAACACAAAGTTTCTTTACAGTTGGAATCTGCACTACATACATATATATGGGCTGGTACAAGCTCCACCTCGGTATTACACTGAAAAATGCAGGAATTTATAAACGGCACTAGGAGACACAGTGAGAATCCAGAGTAACAGTTTCCCCTGCACCCGGGTCCCCTTGTGCTGTTTGAACGAATGTCTCTCCACATGCTCATTTCTGAGAAATACGTGTGTGTGAAAGCCGTACTTCACCTAACTTGTTGGGAACACAAAGTTTCATTTAAGTTGGAAACTGCACTACATACATATATATGGGTAGGTACTAGCTCCAACTGTGTTTTACAGTGAAAACTGCAGGAAGTTCAAACCGGAACTAGGACAGAGACTTAGATACCAGAAAAAGTGTTACCCCTGCAACGCGTTTCCATTTTGCTAGTTGAAAGAACGTCTCTCTACGTACTGAGGTCTGACAGATAATTGTGTCTTAAAGGCGTGCTTCAAATAGCTTGTAGGGAAAATAAAGTTTCTTTTCATTTCTAATCAACACTACATACATATATAAGGGGAGGTACTAGCTACATCTCGGGTTTACGGTAAAATCTGCAGGAACATCAAACAGGCATTAGGAAAAAGACTGAGAAACCAGAGTATGTGTTACAAATGCAAATGTTTCCAGTTGTGTTCGTTGAACGAACGTCTCTCCACATGCTCATTTCAAAGAGATAAATGTGTGTGGAATCCTTGCTTCACTTATCTTTTTGGGAACACAAAATTTCTTTTCATTTGGAAACTGCACTACACAAATATATATTGGCAGGTACAAGCTTAATCTCGGTATTACACGGAAAACTGCAGGAACTTCAAACTGGCACTAGGAAATAGCCTGAGAATTCAGAGTAAAGTTTTCCCTTGAAACCCGTTCCATTTTTGCTAGTTGAACAAACGTCTCTCCACATGCTCAGTTCTGAGTGATAAGTGTGTGTGAAAGCCGTCCTTTAAATTACTTATTTAGAACACAAGTTTCTTTTCAGCTGCAAATTGCATTACATACATATGTATGATGAGGTACTAGCTCCAACTCGGTTTTTCAGTGTAAACTGCAAGAAATTCATCCCTGCACTAGGAAGCAGACTGAAAATCCAGAGTAATTGTTTCCCCTGAATACTGTTCCCCTTGTGCTCGTTGAAAGAAAGTCTCTGCTCATGCACAATTCTGAGACATAATAGTGTGTGAAAGCTATTCTTCTCCTAGCTTGTTGGGAAAACAAAGTATCTTTTCAGTTGGAAACTGCACTGCATACAGATATGGGGAGGTAATACCTACATCTTGGGGTTACGGTGAAAACTGCAGGAACATCAAACCGGGGTTAGGAAACAAAAAGATAAACCAGAGTACGTGTTACAACTGCAAGCTTTTCCCTTTGTGTTCGTTGAACGAACGACTCTCCACATGCTCATTTCTGAGGGACAACTGTGAGTTGAAGCCTTGCTTCACCTATCTTGTTGGGAACACAAAGGTTCTTTTCAGTTGGAATCTGCACTACATACATATATATAGGGAGGTACAAGTTCCCAATCGTGTTTACAGTGAAAACTGCAGGAAATTCAAACCGGCGCTAGGAAACACAGTGTGAAACCAGAGTAACAGTTTCTCATGCAAAGCGTTCCCCTTGTGTTAGTTGAAAGAACGTCTCTCTACATACTCAGGTCTGACAGAAAAGTGAGTGTTAAAGGCGTTTTGCACCTTGCTTATTTTGAAAACAAAATGTATTTTAATTTCCAATCTGCACTACATACATATATATAGGGAGGTACTAGCTCCAACTTGGGTTTACAATGAAAACTGCAGGAATTTCAAACCGGCACTAGGAACAGAGAGAGAAACCAGAGTAAGTGTTTATCCTGCAACCCGTTCCACTTGTGCTAGTTGAACGAACGTCTCTCTTCATGCTCAGTTTTAAGAGATAAGTGTTTGTGAATGCCGTCCTTCATTAGCTTGTTGGGAACATATAGTTTCTTTTCAGTTGGAAAGTGCACTTCTTTCAAATATATGGGGAGGTACTAGCTCCAACTCGGGTTTAAATTGAAAACTGTAGGAACATCAAACCGGCACTAGGAAACAGACTGAGATACCAGAGTAACTGTTGCACCAGCAACCAATTCCCCTTGTGCTATTTGAACGAACTTCTCTCCACATGCTCATTTCAGACAGATAACTGTGTGTGGAATCCTTGCTTCACTCATCTTGTTGGGAACACAAAATTTCTTTTCATTTTGAAACTGCACTACATACATATATATGGGCTGGTACAAGCTCCAAATCGGTATTACAATGAAAACTGCAGGAATATGAAACCGGAACTAGGAAACAGACTGAAAATCCAGAGGAATTTTTTTCTCCTGCATCTCTTTCCATTTGTGCTAGTTGAAAAACATTCTCTCCCCATGCTCAGTTCTGAGTGATAAGTGAGTGTGAAAGCCGTACTTCACCTAGCTTGTTTGGAAAATATAGTTTCTTTTCAGTTGGAAAGTGAACTACATTCTTATATTTGGGGAGGTACCAGCTCGAACTCGGGTTAAAATTGAAAACTGTAGGATCTTCAAACAGGCACAAGGAAACAGACTGGGAAGCCAGAGTATGTGTTGCTCCTCCAACACGTTCCTCTTTTTCTATTTGAAAGAAAGTCTCTCAACATGCTTACATCTGAGAGAAAAGTGTGTGTGAAAGCCGTCCTTTTCCTAGCTTGTAGGGAAAACAAGGTTTCTTTTCAGATGGTATCTGCACTGCATACATATATATGGGTGGTAGTAGCTCCATCTAGAGTTTACGGTGAAAATTGGAAGAAATTCAAACAGGCACTAGAAAACAGACTGAGAAACCAGAGTAAGTGTTGCTCATGCAAAACTTTCCCCTTCTGCTATTTAAACGAACATTTCTCCATATGCTCAGTTCTGAGAGATGAGTGTGTGTGAAAGCCGTCCTTCACCTAGCTACTAGGGATCACAGACTTTCCTTTCAGTAGGAAATTGCACTTCATTTATTTATATGGGGAGGTAGTATATCCAAATCGGTTTCAAAGTAAAAACTGTATGAACTTCAAACCGGCACTAAGAAACAGAGTGAGAAACCAGAGTAAGTGTTGCTCTAGCAACCCGTTCCACTTGGGCTATTTGGACGAAAGTCTCACCACTTGCTCTGTTCAGAGAGATATGTCAGTGTGAAAGCCGTCTTTCACCTAGCTTGTTCGGAACACAAAGATTCGTTTCAGTTGTAAATTGCACTACATACACTTATATGAGGAGGTACTACATCCAACTCGGTTTTAATTTAAAAACTGTAGAAATTTCAAACCAGCAGTAGGAAGCACGCTTAGAACCCATAGTTAGTGTTGCAACTGCAACCAATTACCCTAGTGCTAATGGAAAGAAAGCTTTTTCACATGCTCAGTTCTGAGATAAATGTGTGTGTGAAAGCCGTCCTTCACCTAGCTTGTTGGGAACACATTGTTTTTTCAGTTGGAATCTGCAGTACATACATATATATGTGGAGGTACTAGCTACATCTCCTGTTTACGGTGAAAGCTGCAAGAATATCAAACTGGCATTAGGAAACTGAGAAACCAGAGTACGTGTTACAACTGTAAATTTTCCCTTTGTGTTCGTTGAACGAACGACTCTCCACATGCTCTTTTCGGAGTGATAAATGAGTATGGAAGCCGTGCTTCACATATCTTGTTGGGAACACAAAGTTTCTTTACAGTTGGAATCTGCACTACATACATATATATGGGCTGGTACAAGCTCCACCTCGGTATTACACTGAAAACTGCAGGAAATTAAAAACGGCACTAGGAAACACAGTGAGAATCCAGAGTAACAATTTCCCCTGCACCCGGGTAACCTTGTGCTATTTGAACGAATGTCTCTCCACATGCTCATTTCTGAGAGATACGTGTGTGTGAAAGCCGTACTTCACCTAACTTGTTGGGAACACAAAGTTTCATTTAAGTTGGAAACTGCACTACATACATATATATGGGTAGGTAGTAGCTCCAAATGTGTTTTACAGTGAAAACTGCAGGAACTTCAAACCGGAACTAGGACACAGACTTAGATACCAGAAAAAGTGTTACACCTGCAACGCGTTACCATTTTGCTAGTTGAAAGAACGTCTCTCTACGTACTGAGGTCTGCAAGATAATTGTGTCTTAAAGGCGTGCTTCAAATAGCTTGCTGGGAAAATAAAGTTTCTTTACATTTCTAATCTACACTACATATTATATAAGGGGAGGTACTAGCTACATCTCGGGTTTACGGTGAAATCTGCAGGAACATCAAACAGGCATTAGGAAAAAGACTGAGAAACCAGAGTATGTGTTGCAAATGCAAATTTTTCCAGTTTTGTTCGTTGAACGAACATCTCTCCACATGCTCATTTCTAAGAGATAACTGTGTGTGGAATCCTTGCTTCACTTATCTTGTTGGGAACACAAAATTTCTTTTCATTTGGAAACTGCACTACATATATATATACTGGCAGGTACAAGCTTAATCTCGGTATTACAAGGAAAACTGCAGGAATTTCAAACTGGCACTAGGAAATAGCCTGAGAAACCAGAGTAATGTTTTCTCTTGCAACCCGTTCCATTTTTGCTAGTTGAAAGAACGTCTCTCCACATGCTCAGTTCTGAGAGTTAAGTGTGTGTGAAAGCCGTCCTTTAACTTACTTGTTGAGAACACAAGTTTCTTTTCAGCTGCAAAGTGCATTACATACATATGTATGATGAGGTACTAGCTCCAAATCCGGTTTTCAGTGAAAACTGCAAGAAATTCATCCCTGCACTAGGAAGCAGACTGAATATCCAGAGTAATTGATTCCCCTGAATACCGTTCCCCTTGTGCTCGTTGAAAGATAGTCTCTGCTCATGCACAGTTCTGAGACATAATGGTGTGTGAAAGCTGTTCTTCACCTAGCTTGTTGGGAAAACAAAGTATTCTTTCAGTTGGAAACTGCACTGCATAAAGATATGGGGAGGTAATACCTACATCTTGTGGTTACGGTGAAATCTGCAGGAACATCAAACCGGCGTTAGGAAACAAAATGAAAAACCAGAGTTCGTGTTAATACTGCAAGCTTTTCTCTTTGTGTTCGTTGAACGAACGACTCTCCACATGCTCATTTCTGAGGGACAACTGTGTGTGGAAGCCGTGCTTCACCTATCTTGTTGGGAACACAAAGGTTCTTTTCAGTTGGAATCTGCACTACATACATATATATAGGGAGGTACAAGTTCCCAATCGTGTTTACAGTGAAAACTGCAGGAAATTCAAACCGGCACTAGGAAACACAGTGAGAAACCAGAGTAAGAGTTTCTCATGCAACCCGTTCCACTTGTGCTAGTTGAAAGAACGTCTCTCTACAAACTCAGGTCTGACAGAAAAATGAGTGTTAAAGGCGTTTTGCACAAGGCTTATATTGAAAACAAAATGTCTTTTAATTTCCAATCTGCACTACATACATATATATAGGGAGGTACTAGCTCCAACTTGGGTTTACAATGAAAACTGCAGGAATTTCAAACCGGCACTAGGAACATAGTGATAAACCAGAGTAAGGGTTTATCCTGCAACCCGTTCCACTTGTGCTAGTTGAACGTACGTCTCTCTTCATGCTCATTTCTAAGGGATAAGTGTTTGTGAATGCCGTCCTTCAGTATCTTGTTGGGAACATAGAGATTCTTTTCAGTTGGAAAGTGCACTAATTTCAAATATATGGGGAGGTACTAGCTCCAACTCGGGTTTAAATTGAAATCTGTAGGATCATCAAACCGGCACTAGGAAACAGACTGAGATACCAGAGTAAATGTTGCTCCAGCAACCAGTTCCCCTTGTGCTATTTGAACGAACTTCTCTCCACATGCTCATTTTGGAGAGATAACTGTGTGTGGAATCCTTGCTTCATTTATCTTGTTGGGAACACAAAATTTCTTTTCATTTGGAAACTGCACTACATATATATATATGGGCTGGTACAATCTCCAAATCGGTATTACACTGAAAACTGCAGGAACTTGAAACCGGCACAAGGAAACAGACTGAGAAACCAGAGGAATTTTTTCTCCTGCTTCCCGTTCCATTTGTGCTACTTGAAAGAACGTCCCTCCACATGCTCATTTAAGAGTTATAAGTGATTGTGAAAGCCGTACTTCACCTAGCTTGTTGGGAAAATATAGTTTCTTTTCAGTTGGAAAGTGCAGTACATTCATATATATGGGGAGGTACCAGCTCGTACTCGGGTTAAAATTAAAAACTGTAGCAACTTCAAACAGGCACTAGGATACAGACTGAGAAGCCAGAGTAATTGTTGCTCCTGCAACAAGTTCCCCTTTTTCTATTTGAATGAAAGTCTCTCAACATGCTTAGTTCTGAGAGAAAAATGTGTGTGAAAACCGTCCTTTTCTAGCTTGTAGGGAAAACAAGGTTTCTTTTCAGTTGGGATCTGCACTGCATACATATATATGGGTGGTAATAGCTCCATCTGGAGTTTACGGTGAAAAATGCAGGAAATTCAAACAGGCACTAGAAAACTGACTGAGAAACCAGAGTAAGTGTTGCTCATGCAAAACTTTCCCCTTCTGCTATTTAAACGAACGTTTCTCCACATACAAATTTTTGAGAGATAAATGTGTGTGAAAGCCGTCTTTCACCTAGCTACTAGGGAACACAGACTTTCCTTTCAGTAGGAAATTGCACTTCATTTATTTATATGGGTATGTAGTAATTCCAACTCGGGTTCAAAATAAAAACTGTACGAACTTCAAACCGGCACTAGGAGAAAGACTGAGAAACCAGAGTACGTGTTGCCCTGCAAACAGTTCCACTTGTGCTATTTGAACGAACGTCTCTCCACATGCTCACTTCAGAGAGATATGTGAGTGTGAAAGCCGTCTTTCACCTAGATTGTTGGGAAAACAAAGTTTCTTTTCAGTTGGAATTTGCACTACATATAATTATATGAGGAGGTAATACCTCCAACTCGTTTTTAAACTAAAAACTGTAGGAAATTCAAACCGGCACTAGGAAGTACACTTAGAAACCAGAGTAAGTGTTGCAACTGCAACCAATTACCCTAGTGCAAATGGAAAGAAAGCCTCTTCACATGCTCAGTTCAGAGATATAATTGTGTGTGAAAGCCGTCCTTCAGCTAGCTTGATGGGAACTCATTGATTCTTTCAGTTGGAATCTGCAGTACATACATATATATGTGGAGGTACTAGCTACATCTCCTGTTTACGGTGAAAGCTGCAAGAATATCAAACTGGCATTAGGAAACTGAGAAACCAGAGTACGTGTTACAACTGTAAATTTTCCCTTTGTGTTCGTTGAACGAACGTCTCTCCACATGCTCATTTCCGAGTGATAAATGAGTATGGAAGCCGAGCTTCACATATCTTGTTGGGAACACAAAGTTTCTTTGCAGTTGGAATCTGCACTACATACATATATATGGGCTGGTACAAGCTCCACCTCGGTATTATACTGAAAACTGCAGGAACTTCAAAACGGCACTTGGAAACACAGTGAGAATCCAGAGTAACAGTTTCCCCTGAACCCGGGTCCCCTTGTGCAATTTGAACGAATGTCTCTCCACATGCTCATTTCTGAGAGATACGTGTGTGTGAAAGCCGTACTTCACCTAACTTGTTGGGAGCACAAAGTTTCATTAAAGTTGGAAACTGCACTACATACATATATATGGGTAAGTACTAGCTCCAACTGTGTTTTACAGTGAAAACTGCAGGAACTTCAAACCGGAACTAGGACACAGACTTAGATACCAGAAAAAGTGTTACACCAGCAACGCGTTACCATTTTGCTAGTTGAAAGAACCTCACTCTACGTACTGAGGTCTGACAGATAAGTGTGTCTTAAAGGCGTGCTTCAAATAGCTTGTTGGGAAAATAAAGTTTCTTTTCATTTCTAATCTACACTACATATTATATAAGGGGAGGTACAAGCTACATCTCGGTTTTACGGTGAAATCTGCAGGAACATCAAACAGGCATTAGGAATAAGACTGAGAAACCAGAGTATGTGTTGCAAATGCAAATGTTTCCAGTTGTGTTTGTTGAACGAACGTCTCTCCACATGCTCATTTCAAAGAGATAACTGTGTGTGGAATCCTTGCTTCACTTATCTTGTTGGGAACACAAAATTTCTTTTCATTTGGAAACTGCACTACATACATATATACTGGCAGGTACAAGCTTAATCTCGGTATTACACGGAAAAATGCAGGAATTTCAAACTGGCACTAGGAAATAGCCTGAGAAACCAGAGTAATGTTTTCTCTTGCAACCCGTTCCATTTTTGCTAGTTGAACGAACGTCTCTCCACATGCTCAGTTCTGAGTGATAAGTGTGTGTGGAAGCCGTCCTTTAACTTACTTGTTGAGAACACAAGTTTCTTTTCAGCTGCAAAGTGCATTACATACATATGTATGATGAGGTACTAGCTCCAAATCCGGTTTTCAGTGAAAACTGCCAGAAATTCATCCCTGCACTAGGAAGCAGACTGAAAATCCAGAGTAATTGTTTCCCCTGAATACCGTTCCCCTTGTGCTCGTTGAAAGATAGTCTCTGCTCATGCACAGTTCTGAGACATAATGGTGTGTGAAAGCTGTTCTTCACCTAGCTTGTTGGGAAACAAAGTATCTTTTCAGTTGGAAACTGCACTGCATACAGATATGGGGAGGTAATACCTACATCTTGGGGTTACGGTGAAATCTGCAGGAACATCAAACCGGCGTTAGGAAACAAAAAGAAAAACCAGAGTACGTGTTACAACTGCAAGCTTTTCTCTTTGTGTTCGTTGAACGAACGACTCTCCACATGCTCATATCTGAGGGACAACTGTGTGTGGAAGCCGTGCTTCACCTATCTTGTTGGGAACACAAAGTTTCTTTTCAGTTGGAATCTGCACTACATACATATATATAGGGAGGTACAAGTTCCCAATCGTGTTTACAGTGAAAACTGCAGGAAATTCAAACCGGCACTAGGAAACACAGTGAGAAATCAGAGTAAGAGTTTCTCATGCAACCCGTTCCACTTGTGCTAGTTGAAAGAACGTCTCTCTACATACTCAGGTCTGAGAGAAAATTGACTGTTAAAGGCGTTTTGCACAATGCTTATATTGAAAACAAAATTTCTTTTAATTTCCAATCTGCACTACATACATATATATAGGGAGGTACTAGCTCCAACTTGGGTTTACAATGAAAACTGCAGGAATTTCAAACCGGCACTAGGAACAGAGATAGAAACCAGAGTAAGTGTTTATCCTGCAACCCGTTCCACTTGTGCTAGTTGGAACGAACGTCTCTCTTCATGCTCAGTTCTAAGAGATAAGTGTTTGTGAATGCCGTCCTTCAGTAGCTTGTTGGGAACATAGAGATTCTTTTCAGTTGGAAAGTGCACTAATTTCAAATATATGGGGAGGTACTAGCTCCAACTCGGGTTTAAATTTAAAACTGTAGGATCATCAAACCGGCACTAGGAAACAGACAGAGATACCAGAGTAAATGTTGCTCCAGCAACCAGTTCCCCTTGTGCTATTTGAACGAACTTCTCTCCACATGCTCATTTTGGAGAGATTACTGTGTGTGGAATCCTTGCTTCATTTATCTTGTTGGGAACACAAAATTTCTTTTCATTTGGAAACATGCACTACATACATATATATGGGCTGGTACAAGCTGCAAATCGGTATTACACTGAAAACTGCAGGAACTTGAAACCGGCACAAGGAAACAGACTGAGAAACGAGAGGAATTTTTTCTCCTGCTTCCCGTTCCATTTGTGCTACTTGAAAGAACGTCCATCCACATGCTCAGTTCTGAGTGATAAGTGAGTGTGAAAGCCGTACTTCACCTAGCTTGTTGGGAAAATATAGTTTCTTTTCAGTTGGAAAGTCAGTACATTCATATATATGGGGAGGTACCAGCTCGTACTCGGGTTAAAATTGAAAACTGTAGCAACTTCAAACAGGCACTAGGAAACAGACTGAGAAGCCAGAGTATGTGTTGCTCCTGCAACAAGTTCCCCTTTTTCTATTTGAACGAAAGTCTCTCAACATGCTTAGTTCTGAGAGAAAAATGTGTGTGAAAACCGTCCTTTTCCTAGCTTGTAGGGAAAACAAGGTTTCTTTTAAGTTGGCATCTGCACTGCCTACATATAAATGGGTGGTAATAGCTCCATCTGGAATTTACGGTGAAAAATGCAGGAAATTCAAACAGGCACTAGAAAACTGACTGAGAAACCAGAGTAAGTGTTGCTCATGCAAAACTTTCCCCTTCTGCTATTTAAATGAATGTTTCTCCACACACAAAGTTTTGAGAGATAAAGTGTGTGTGAAAGCCGTCCTTCACATAGCTACTAGGGAACACAGACTTTCCTTTCAGTAGGAAATTGCACTTCATTTATTTATATGGGTATGTAGTAATTCCAACTCGGGTTCAAAGTAAAAACTGTACGACCTTCAAACCGGCACTAGGAAAAGACTGAGAAACCAGAGTACGTGTTGCCCTGCAAACAGTTCCACTTGTGCTATTTGAACGAACGTCTGTCCACATGCTCAGTTCAGAGAGATATGTGAGTGTGAAAGTCGTCTTTCACCTAGATTGTTGGGAAAACAAAGATTCTTTTCAGTTGGTAATTTGCACTACATTATAATTATATGAGGAGGTAATACCTCCAACTCGTTTTTAAACTAAAAACTGTAGTAAATTCAAACCGGCACTAGGAAGTACACTTAGAAACCAGAGTAAGTGTTGCAACTGCAACCAATTACCCTAGTGCAATTGGAAAGAAAGCCTCTTCACATGCTCAGTTCAGAGATATAATTGTGTGTGAAAGCCGTCCTTCAGCTAGCTTGTTGGGAACACATTGATTTTTTCAGTTGGAATCTGCAGTACATACATATATATGTGGAGGTACTAGCTACATCTCCTGTTTACGGTGAAAGCTGCAAGAATATCAAACTGGCATTAGGAAACTGAGAAACCAGATTACGTGTTAAAAATGTAAATTTTACCTTTGTGTTCATTGAACGAACGTCTCTCCACATGCTCATTTCGGAGAGATAAATGTGTATGGAAGCCGAGCTTCACCTATCTTGTTGGGAACACAAAGTTTCTTTACAGTAGGAATCTGCACTACATACATATATATGGGCTGGTACAAGCTCCACCTCGGTATTACACTGAAAACTGCAGGAACTTCAAAACGGCACTAGGAAACACAGTGAGAATCCAGAGTAACAGTTTCCCCTGCACCCGGGTCCCTTGTGCTATTTGAATGAATGTCTCTCCACATGCTCATTTCTGAGAGACACGTGTGTGTGAAAGCCGTACTTCACCTAACTTGTTGGGAACACAAAGTTTCATTTAAGTTGGAAACTGCACTAAATACATATATATGGGTAAGTACTAGCTCCAACTGTGTTTTACAGTGAAAACTGCAGGAACTTCAAACCGGAACTAGGACAAAGACTGAGATACCAGAAAAAGCGTTACCCCTGCAACCCGTTACAATTTTGCTAGTTGAAAGAACGTCTCTCTACGTACTCAGGTCTGACAGATAAGTGTGTCTTAAAGGCGTGCTTCAACTAGCTTGTTGGGAAAATAAAGTTTCTTTTAATTTCTAATCTACACTACATACTTATATATGGGGAGGTACTAGCTACATCTCGGGTTTACGGTGAAATCTGCAGGAACATCAAACAAGCATTAGAAAAACGACTGAGAAACCAGTGTATGTGTTACAAATGCAAATTTTTCCAGTTGTGTTCGTTGAACGAACGTCTCTCCACATGCTCATTTCAAAGAGATAACTGTGTTTGGAATCCTTGCTTCATTTATCTTGTTGGGAACACAAAATTTCTTTTCATTTGGAAACTGCACTACATACATATATACTGGCAGGTACAAGCTTAATCTCGGTATTACACGGAAAAGTGCAGGAACTTCAAACCGGCACTAGGAAATAGCCTGAGAAACCAGAGTAATGTTTTGTCTTGCAACCCGTTCCATTTTTGCAAGTTGAACGAAAGTCTCTCCACATGCTCAGTTCTGAGTGATAAGTGTGTGTGAAAGCCGTCCTCCAAATTACTTGTTGAGAACACAAGTATCTTTTCAGCTGCAAAGAGCATTACATATATATGTATGATGAGGTACTAGCACCAAATCAGTTTTTCAGTGAAAACTGCAAGAAATTCATCCCTGCACTAGGAAGCAGACTGAAAATCCAGAGTAATTGTTTCCCCTGAATACCGATCCCCTTGTGCTCGTTGAAAGAAAGTCTCTGCTCATGCACAGTTCTGAGACATAATGGTGTGTGAAAGCTGTTCTTCACCTAGCTTGTTGGGAAAACAAAGTATCTTTTCAGTTGGAAACTGCACTGCATACAGATATGGGGAGGTAGTACTTTCATCTTGGGGTTACGGTGAAAACTGCAGGAACATCAAACCGGCGTTAGAAAACAAAAAGTAAAACCACAGTACGTGTTACAACTGCAAGCTTTTCCCTTTGTGTTCGTTGAACGAACGACTCTCCACATGCTCATATCTGAGGGACAACTGTGTGTGGAAGCCGTGCTTCACCTATCTTGTTGGGAACACAAAGTTTCTTTTCAGTTGGAATCTGCACTACATACATATATATAGGGAGGTACAAGTTCCCAATCGTGTTTACAGTGAAAACTGCAGGAAATTCAAACCGGCACTAGGAAACACAGTGAGAAACCAGAATAACAGTTTCTCACGCAAACCGTTCCCCTTGTGTTAGTTGAAAGAACGTCTCTCTACATACTCAGGTCTGACAGAAAAGTGAGTGTTAAAGGCGTTTTGCACCTTGCTTATTTTGAAAACAAAATTTCTTTTAATTTCCAATCTGCACTACATACATATATATAGGGATGTACTAGTTCCAACTTGGGTTTACAATGAAAACTGCAGGAATTTCAAACCGGCACTAGGAACAGTGAGAGAAACCAGAGTAAGTGTTTATCCTGCAACCCATTCCACTTGTGCTAGTTGAACGAACGTCTCTCTTCATGCTCAGTTCTAAGAGACAATTGTTTGTGAATGCCGTCCTTCTGTAGCTTATAGGAAACATAGAGATTCTTTTCAGTTGGAAAGTGCACTTCTTTCAAATATATGGGGAGGTACTAGCTCAAACTCGGGTTTAAATTGAAAACTGTAGGAACATCAATCCGGCACTAGGAAACAGACTGAGATAACAGAGTAAATGATGCTCCAGCAACCATTTTCCCTTGTGCTATTTGAACGAACTTCTCTCCACATGCTCATTTCGGAGAGATAACTGTGTGTGGAATCCTTGCTTCACTTATCTTGTTGGGAACACAAAATTTCTTTTCATTTGGAAACTGCACTACATACATATATATGGGCTGGTACAAGCTCCAACTCGGTATTACACTGAAAACTGCAGGAACTTGAAACCGGAACTAGGAAACAGACTGAGAAACCAGAGGAATTTTTTTCTCCTGCATCTCTTTCCATTTGTGCTAGTTGAAAAAACTTCTCTCCCCATGCTCATTTCTGAATGATAAGTGAGTCTGAAAGCCGTAATTCACCTAGCTTGTTTGGAAAATATAATTTCTTTTCAGTTGGAAAGTGCACTACATTCATACATTTGGAGAGGTATCAGCTCGAACACGGGTTAAAATTGAAAACTGTAGGAACTTCATACAGGCACTTATAAACAGACAGAGAAGGCAGAGTAAGTGTTGCTCCTACAACAAGTTCCTCTTTTTCTATTTGAACGAAAGTCTCTCAACATGCTTACTTCTGAGAGAAAAGTGTGTGTGAAAGCAGTCTTTTCCTAACTTGTAGGGAAAACAAGGTTTCCTTTCTGTTGGTATCTGCACTGCATACATATAAATGGGAGGTAGTAGCTCCATCTAGAGTTTACGTTGAAAACTGGAAGAAATTCAAACAGGCATTAGAAAACAGAGTGAGAAACCAGAGTAAGTGTTGCTCATGCAAAACATTCCCCTTCTGCTATTTAAACGAACGTTTCTCCACATGCTCAGTTCTGAGGGATAAGTGTGTGTGAAAGCCGTCCTTCACCTAGCTTCTAGGGAACACAGACTTTCCTTTCAGTAGGAAATTTCACTTCATTTATTTATATGGGGAGGTAGTAGCTCCAACTCTGTTTCAAAGTAAAAACTGTACGAACTTCAAACTGGCACTAGGAAACAGACTGAGAAACCAGAGTAAGTGTTGCACTTGCAACCTGTTCCACTTGGGCTACTTGGACGAAAGTCTCTCCACATGCTCAGTTCAGAGAGATATGTGAGTGTGAAAGCCGTCTTTCACCTAGCTTGTTCGGAACACAAAGATTCTTTTCCGTTGTAAATTGTACTACATACACTTATATGAGGAGGTACTATATCCAACTCGGTTTTAATCTAAAAAATGTAGGAATTTCAAACCGGAACTAGGAAGCACGATTAAAAACCAGAGTAAGTGTTGCAACTGCAACTCGTTACCCTAGTGTTATTCGAACGAAAGCCTCTTCACATGTTCAGTTCAGAGATATAATTGTGTGTGAAAGCCGTCCTTCAGCTAGCTTGCTGGGAACTCATTGTTTCTTTCAGGTGGAATCTGCAGTACATACATATATATGTGGAGGTACTAGCTACATTTCCTGTTTACGGTGAAAGCTGCAAGAACATCAAACCGGCATTAGGAAACAGACTGATAAACCAGAGTACGTGTTAAAAATGTATCCTGTTCCCTTTGTGTTCGTTGAACGGACGTCTCTCCACTTGCTCATTTCGGAGAGATAACTGTGTATGGAAGCCGTGCTTCACCTATCTTGTTGGGAACACAAAGTTTCTTTACAGTTTAAATCTTCACTACATACATATATATGGGCTGGTACAAGCTTCAACTCGGTATTACACTGAAAACTGCAGAAACTTCTAAACGGCACTAGGAAACACAGTGAGAATCCAGAGTAACAGTTTCACCTGCACCCGGGTCCCCTTGTGCTATTTGAACGAATGTCTCTCCACATGCTCATTTCTGAGAGATACGTGTGTGTGAAAGCCGTACATCACCTAAATTGTTGGGAACACAAAGTTTCATTTAAGTTGGAAACTGCACTACATACATATATATGGGTAGGTACTAGCTCCAACTGTGTTTTGCAGTGAAAACTGCAGGAACTTCAAACCGGAACTAGGACACATACTTAGATACCAGAAAAAGTGTTACCCCTGCAACACGTTACCATTTTGCTCGTTGAAGGAGGTCTCTCTAAGTACTCAGTTCTGACAGATAAGTGTGACTTAAAGGCGTGCTTCAACTAGCTTGTTGGGAAAATAAAGTTTCTTTTCATTTCTAATCTACACTACATACTTATATAAGGGGAGGTACTAGCTACATCTCGGGTTTACGGTGAAATCTGCAGGAACATCAAACAGGCATTAGGAAAAAGACTGAGAAACCAGAGTATGTGTTACAAATGCAAATTTATCCAGTTATGTTCGTTGAACGAACGTCTCTCCACATGCTCATTTCAAAGAGATAACTGTGTGTGGAATCCTTGCTTCACTTATCTTTTTGGGAACACAAAATTTCTTTTCATTTAGAAACTGCACTACATACATATATATGGGCAGGTACAAGCTTAATCTCGGTATTACACGGAAAAGTGCAGGAACTTCAAACCGGCACTAGGAAATAGCCTGAGAAACCAGAGTAATGTTTCCTCTTGCAACCCGTTACATTTTTGCTAGTTGAACGAACGTCTCTCCACATGCTCAGTTCTGAGTGATAAGTGTGTGTGAAAGCCGTCCTTCAACATACATGTTGAGAACACAAGTTTTTTTCAGCTGCAAATTTCATTACATACATACGTATGATGAGGTACTAGCTCCAACTCGATTTTTCAGTGAAAACTGCAAGAAATTCATCCCTGCACTAGGAAACAGACTGAAAATCCAGAGTAATTGTTTCCCCTGTATACCGTTCCCAGTGTGCTAGTTGAAAGAAAGTCTCTGCTCATGCACAGTACTGAGACATAATGGTGTGTGAAAGCTGTTCTTCACCTAGCTTGTTGGGAAAACAAAGTATCTTTTCAGTTGGAAAATGCACTGCATACAGATATGGGGAGGTAATACCTACATCTTCGGTTTACGGTGAAAACTGCGGGAACATCAAACCGTCGTTAGGAAACAAAATGGAAAACCAGAGTACGTGTTACAAATGCAAGCTTTTCCCTTTGTGTTCGTTGAACGAACGACTCTCCACATGATCATTTCTGAGGGTCAACTGTGTGTGGAAGCCGTGCTTCACCTATCTTTTTGGGAACACAAAGGTTCTTTTCATTTGGAATCTGCACTACATACATATATAAAGGGAGGTACAAATTCCCAATCGTGTTTACAGTGAAAACTGCAGGAAATTCAAACCGGCACTAGGAAACACAGTGAGAAACCAGAGTAACAGTTTCTCATGCAAACCGTTCCCCTTGTGTTAGTTGAAAGAACCTCTCTCTACATACTCAGGTCTGACAGAAAAGTGAGTGTTAAAGGCGTTTTGCACCTTGCTTATTTTGAAAAAAAATTTCTTTTAATATCCAATCTGCACTACATACATATATATAGGGAGGTACTAGTTCCAACTTGGGTTTACAATGAAAACTGCAGGAATTTCAAACCGGCACTAGGAACAGAGAGAGAAACCAGAGTAAGTGTTTATCCTGCAACCCGTTCCACTTGTGCTAGTTGAACGAACGTCTCTCTTCAAGCTCAGTTCTAAGAGATAATTGTTTGTGAATGCCGTCCTTCAGTAGCTTGTTGGGAACTTATAGATTCTTTTCAGTTGGAAAGTGCACTTCTTTCAAATATATGGGGAGGCACTAGCTCCAACTCGGGTTTAAATTGAAAACTGTAGGAACATGAAACCGGCACTAGGAAACAGACTGAGATACCAGAGTAAATTTTGCTCCAGCAACCAGTTCCCCTTGTGCTATTTGAACGAACTTCTCTCCACATGCTCATTTCGGAGAGATAACTGTGTGTGGAATCCTTGCTTCACTTATCTTGTTGGGAACACAAAATTTCTTTTCATTTCAATACTGCACTACATACATATATATGGGCTGGTACAAGCTCCAACTCGGTATTACACTGAAAACTGCAGGAACTTGAAACCGGCACTAGGAAACAGACTGATAAACCTGAGGAATTTTTTCTCCTGCTTCCCGTTCCATTTGTGCTACTTGAAAGAAAGTCCCTCCACATGCTCTGTTCTGAGTGATAAGTGAGTTTGAAAGCCGTACTTCACCTGGATTGTTGGGAAAATATAGTTCCTTTTCAGTAGTAATGTGCACTACATTCATATATATGGGGAGGTACCAGCTCGAACTCGGGTTAAAATTGAAAACTGTAGGAACTTCAAACAGGCACTAGGAAACAGAATGAGAAGCCAGAGTAAGTGTTGCACCTGCAACAATTTTCCTTTTTTCTATTTGAATGAAATCCTCCCAACATGCTTAGTTCTGATGGAAAATGTGTGTGAAAGCCGTCCTTTTCCTTGCTTGTAGGGAAAACAAGGTTTCATTTCAGTTGGTATCTGCACTGCATACATATATATGGGAGGTACTAGCTCCAACTAGAATTTACTGTGAAGATTGCAGGAAATTCAAACAGGCACTAGAAAACCGACTGAGAAACCAGAGTAAGTGTTGCTCATGCAAAACATTCCCCTTCTGCTATTTAAACAAACGATTCTCCACATGCTCAGTTCTGAGGGATAATTGTGTGTGAAAGCCATCCTTCAAATTGCTTCTAGGGAACACAGACTTTCCTTTCAGTAGGAAATTGCACTTCATTTATTTATATGGGGAGGTAGTAGCTCCAAATCGGATTCAAAGTAAAAACTGTACGAACTTCAAATTGGCACTAGGAAACAGACTGAGTAACAAGAGTAAATGTTGCTCTTGCACCCCGTTCCACTTGGGCTATTTGGACGAAAGTCTCTCCACATGCTCAGTTCAGAGAGATATGTGAGTGTGAAAGCCGTCTTTCACCTAGATTGTTGGGAAAACAAAGTTTCTTTTCAGTTGGAAATTGCACTACATATAATTATATAAGGAGGTAATAACTCCAACACGTTTTTAAACTAAAAACTGTAGGAAATTCAAACCGGCACTAGGAAGTACACTTAGAAACCAGAGTAAGTGTTGCAACTGCAACCAATTACCCTAGTGCAATTGGAAAGAAAGCCTCTTCACATGCTCAGTTCAGAGATATAATTGTGTGTGAAAGCCGTCCTTCAACTAGCTTGTTGGGAACACATTGTTTCTTTCAGTTGGAATCTGCAGTACATACATATATATGTGGAGGTACTAGCTACATCTCCTGTTTACGGTGAAAGCTGCAAGAATATCAAACTGGCATTAGGAAACTGAGAAACCAGAGTACGTGTTACAAATGTAAATTTTCCCTTTGTGTTCGTTGAACGTACATCTATCCACATGCTCATTTCGGAGAGATAAATGTGTATGGAAGCCGAGCTTCACCTATCTTGTTGGGAACACAAAGTTTCTTTACAGTTGGAATCTTCACTACATACATATATATGGGCTGGTACAAGCTCCAACTCGGTATTACACTGAAAACTGCAGGAACTTCAAAACGGCACTAGGAAACACAGTGAGAATCCAAAGTAAAGGTTTCCCCTGCACCCGGGTCCCCTTGTGCTATTTGAATGAATGTCTCCCCACATGCTCATTTCTGAGAGATACGTGTGTGTGAAAGACGTACTTCACCTAACTTGTTGGGAACACAAAGTTTCATTTAAGTTGGAAAATGCACTACATACATATATATGGGTAGGTAGTAGCTCCAACTGTGTTTTACAGTGAAAACTGCAGGAACTTCAAACCGGAACTAGGACACAGTCTTAGATACCAGAAAAATTGTTACCCCTGCAACGCGTTACCATTTTGCTAGTTGAAAGAACGTCTCTCTACGTACTCAGGTCTGACAGATAAGTGTGTCTTAAAGGCGTGCTTCAACTAGCTTATTGGGAAAATAAAGTTTCTTTTCATTTCTAATCTACACTACATACTTATATAAGGGGAGGTACTAGCTACATATCGGGATAACGGTGAAATATGCAGGAACATCAAACAGGCATTAGGAAAAAGACTGAGAAACCAGAGTATGTGTTACAAAAGCAAATGTTTCCAGTTGTGTTCGTTGAACGAACGTCTCTCCACACGCTCATTTCAAAGAGATAACTGTGTGTGGAATCCTTGCTTCAATTATCTTGTTGGGAACACAAAATTTCTTTTCATTTGGAAACTGCACTACATACAGATATACAGGCAGGTACAAGCTTAATCTCGGTATTACACGGAAAACTGCAGGAACTTCAAACTGGCACTAGAAAATAGCCTGAGAAACCAGAGTAATGTTTTGTCTTGCAACCCGTTCCATTTTTGCAAGTTGAACGAAAGTCTCTCCACATGCTCAGTTCTGAGTGATAAGTGTGTGTGAAAGCCGTCCTCCAACTTACTTGTTGAGAACACAAGTTTCTTTTCAGCTGCAAATTGCATTACATACATATGTATGATGAGGTACTAGCTCCAACTCGGTTTTTCAGTGAAAACTGCAAGAAATTCATCCCTGAACTAGGAAGCAGACTGAAAATCCAGAGTAATTGTTTCCCCTGAATACCGTTCCCCTTGTGCTAATTGAAAGAAAGTCTCTGCTCATGCACAGTTCTGAGACATAATGGTGTGTGAAAGCTGTTTTCACCAAGCTTGTTGGGAAAACAAAGTATCTTTTCAGTTGGAAACTGCACTGCATATAGATATGGGGAGGTAATACCTACATCTTGGGGTTACGGTGAAAACTGCAGGTACATCAAACCGGCGTTAGGAAACAAAATAAAACCAGAGTACGTGTTACAAATGCAAGCTTTTCCCTTTGTGTTCGTTGAACGAACGACTCTCCACATGCTCATTTCTGAGGGACAACTGTGTGTGGAAGCCGTGCTTCACCTATTTTTGGGGAACACAAAGTTTTTTTCAGTTGGAATCTGCACTACATACATATATATAGGGAGGTACAATTTCCCAATCGTGTTTACAGTGAAAACTGCAGGAAATTCAAACCGTCACTAGGAAACACAGTGAGAAACCAGAGTAAGAGTTTCTCATGCAAACCGTTCCCCTTGTGTTAGTTGAAAGAACGTCTCTCTACATACTCAGGTCTGACAGAAAAGTGAGTGTTAAAGGCGTTTTGCTCCTTGCTTATTTTGAAAACAAAATTTCTTTTAATTTCCAATCTGCAGTACATACTTATATATAGGGAGGTACTAGTTCCAACTTGGGTTTACAATGAAAACTGCAGGAATTTCAAACCGGCACTAGGAACAGAGAGTGAAACCAGAGTAATTGTTTATCCTGCAACCCGTTCCACTTGTGCTAGTTGAACGAACGTCTCTCTTCAAGCTCAGTTCTAAGAGATAAGTGTTTGTGAATGCCGTCCTTCAGTAGCTTGTTGGGAACTTATAGATTCTTTTCAGTTGGAAAGCGCACTTCTTTCAAATATATGGGGAGGTACTAGCTCCAACTCGGGTTTAAATTGAAAACTGTAGGAACATGAACCCGGCACTAGGAAACAGACTGAGATACCAGAGTAAATGTTGCTCCAGCAACCAGTTCCCCTTGTGCTATTTGAACTAACTACTCTCCACATGCTCATTTCGGAGAGATAACTGTGTGTGGAATCCTTGCTTCACTTATCTTGTTGGGAACACAAAATTTTTTTCATTTCGAAACTGCACTACATACATATATATGGGCTGGTACAAGCTCCAACTCGGTATTACACTGAAAACTGCAGGAACTTGAAACCGGCACTAGGAAACAGACTGATAAACCTGAGGAATTTTCCTCCTGCATCCAGTTCCATTTGTGCTACTTGAAAAAACTTCCCTCCACATGCTCAGTTCTGAGTGATAAGTGAGTTTGAAACCCGTACTTCACCTAGATTGTTGGGAAAATATAGTTCCTTTTCAGTAGGAATGTGCACTACATTCATATATATGGGGAGGTACCAGCTCGAACTCGGGTTAAAATTGAAAACTGTAGGAACTTCAAACAGGCACTAGGAAACAGAATGAGAAGCCAGAGTAAGTGTTGCACCTGCAACAATTTTCCTTTTTTCTATTTGAATGAAATCCTCCCAACATGCTTAGTTCTGAGAGAAAATGTGTGTGAAAGCCGTCCTTTTCCTGGCTTGTAGGGAAAACAAGGTTTCTTTTCAGGTGGTATCTGCACTGCATACATATATATGGGAGGTATTAGCTCCAACTAGAATTTACTGTGAAGATTGCAGGAAATTCAAACAGGCACTAGAAAACAGACTGGTAAACCAGAGTAAGTGTTGCTCATGCAAAACATTCCCCTTCTGCTATTTAAACGAACGTTTCTCCACATGCTCAGTTCTGAGAGATAAGTGTGTGTGAAAACCGTCCTTCACCTTGCTTCTAGGGAACACAGACTTTCCTTTAGTAGGAAATTGCACTTCATTTATTTATATGGGGAGGTAGTAGCTACAACTCGGATTCAAAGTAAAAACTGTACGAACTTCAAATTGGCACTAGGAAACAGACTGAATAACCAGAGTAAATGTTGCTCTTGCACCCCGTTCCACTTGGGCTATTTGGACGAAAGTCTCTCCACATGCTCAATTCAGAGAGATATGTGAGTGTGAAAGCCGAATTTCACCTAGTTTGTTCAGAACACAAAGATTCTTTTCAGTTGTAAATTGTACTACATACACTTATATGAGGAGGTACTACATCCAACTCGGTTTTAATCTAAAAACTGTAGGAATTTCAAACCGGCACTAGGAAGCACACTTAGAAACCAGAGTAAGTGTTGCAACTGCAACTCGTTACCCTAGTGCTATTGGAAAGAAAGCATCTTCACATGCTCAGTTCAGAGATATAATTGTGTGTGAAAGCCGTCCTTCAGCTAGCTTGTTGGGAACACATTGTTTCTTTCAGTTGGAATCTGCAGTACATACATATATATGTGGAGATACTAGCTACATCTCCTGTTTATGGTGAAAGCTGCAAGAATATCAAACTGGCATTAGGAAACTGAGAAACCAGAGTACGTGTTACAAATGTAAATTTTCCCTTTGTGTTCGTTGAACGTACGTCTCTCCACATGCTCATTTCGGAGAGATAAATGTGTATGGAAGTCGTGCTTCACCTATCTTGTTGGGAACACAAAGTTTCTTTACAGTTGGAATCTGCACTACATACATATATATGGGCTGGTACAAGCTCCAACTCGGTATTACACTGAAAACTGAAGGAACTTCAAAACGGCACTAGGAAACACAGTGAGAATCCAAAGTAAAGTTTCCCCTGCACCCGTGTCCCCTTGTGCTATTTGAATTAATGTCTCTCCACATGCTCATTTCTGAGAGATACGTGTGTGTGAAAGACGTACTTCACCTAACTTGTTGGGAACACAAAGTTTCATTTAAGTTGGAAACTGCACTAAATACATATATATGGGTAGGTACTAGCTCCAACTGTGTTTTGCAGTGAAAACTGCAGGAACTTCAAACCGGAACTAGGACACAGACTTAGATACCATAAAAAGTGTTACCCCTGCAACACGTTAACATTTTGCTAGTTGAAAGAACGTCTCTCTTCGTACTCAGGTCTGACAGATAAGTGTGTCTTAAAGGCGTGCTTCAACTAGCTTGTTGGGAAAATAAAGTTTCTTTTAATTTCTAATCTACACTACATACTTATATAAGGGGAGGTACTAGCTACATCTCGGGTTTACGGTGAAATCTGCAGGAACATCAAACAGGCATTAGGAAAAAGAATGAGAAACCACTGTATGTGTTACAAATGCAAATTTTTCCAGTTGTGTTCGTTGAACGAACGTCTCTCCACATGCTCAATTCAAAGAGATAACTGTGTGTGGAATCCTTGCTTCACATATCTTGTTGGGAACACAAAATTTCTTTTCATTTGGAAACTGCACTACATACATATATATGGGCAGGTACAAGCTTAATCTCGTTATTACCCGTAAAACTGCAGGAAATTCAAACCGGCACTAGGAAATAGCCTGAAAAACCAGAGTAATGTTTTCCATTGCAACCCGTTCCATTTTTGCTAGTTGAACGAACGTCTCTCCACATGCTCAGTTCTGAGTGATAAATGTGTGTGAAAGCCGTCCTTCAACTTACTTGTTGAGAACACAAGTTTCTTTTCAGCTGCAAATTGCATTACATACATATGTATGATGAGGTACTAGCTCCAACTCGGTTTTTCAGTGAAAACTGCAAGAAATTCATCCCTGCACTAGGAAACAGACTGAAAATCCAGAGTAATTGTTTCCCCTGTATACCGTTCCCATTGTGCTAGTTGAAAGAAAGTCTCTGTTCATGTACAGTTCTGAGACATAATGGTGTGTGAAAGCTGTACTTCACCTAGCTTGTTGGGAAAACAAAGTATCTTTTCAGTTGGAAACTGCACTGCATACAGATATGGGGAGGAAATACCTACATCTTGTGTTTACGGTGAAAACTTCGGGAACATCAAACCAGGGTTAGGTAACAAAAAGTAAAACCAGAGTACGTGTTACAACTGCAAGCTTTTCCCTTTGTGTTTGTTGAACGAACAACTCTCCACATGCTCATTTCTGAGGGACAACTGTGTGTGGTAGCCGTGCTTCACCTATTTTTTGGGAACACAAAGGTTCTTTTCAGTTGGAATCTGCACTACATACATATATATAGGGAGGTACATGTTCCCAATCGTGTTTAGAGTGAAAACTGCAGGAAATTCAAACCGGCACTAGGAAACACAGTGAGAAACCAGAGTAAGAATTTCTCATGCAAACCGTTCCCCTTGTGTTAGTTGAAAGAACGTCTCTCTACATACTCAGGTCTGACAGAAAAGTGAGTGTTAAAGGCGTTTTGCACCTTGCTTATTTTGAAAAAAATTTCTTTTAATTTCCAATCTGCACTACATACATATATATAGGGAGGTACTAGTTCCAACTTGGGTTTACAATGAAAACTGCAGGAATTTCAAACCGGCACTAGGAACAGAGAGAGAAACCAGAGTAAGTGTTTATCCTGCAACCCGTTCCACTTGTGCTATTTGAACGAACGTCTCTCTTTAAGCTCAGTTCTAAGACATAAGTGTTTGTGAATGCCGTCCTTCAGTAGCATGTTGGGAACTTATAGATCCTTTTCAGTTGGAAAGTGCACTTCTTTCAAATATATGGGGAGGTACTAGCTCCAACTCGCGTTTAAATTGAAAACTGTAGGAACATCAAACCGGCACTAGGAAACAGACTGTGATACCAGAGTAAATGTTGCTCCAGCAACCAGTTCCCCTTGTGCTATTTGAACGAACTTCTCTCCACATGCTCATTTCGGAGTGATAACTGTGTGTGGAATCCTTGCTTCACTTATCTTGTTGGGAACACAAAAATTCTTTTCATTTCGAAACTACACTACATACATATATATGGGATGGTACAAGCTCCAACTCGGTATTACATTGAAAACTGCAGGAACTTGAAACCGGCACTAGGAAACAGACTGATAAACCTGAGGAATTTTTTCTCCTGCATCCAGTTCCATTTGTGCTACTTGAAAGAACGTCCCTCAACATGCTCAGTTCTGAGTGATAAGTGAGTTTGAAACCCGTACTTCACCTAGATTGTTGGGAAAATATAGTTCCTTTTCAGTTGGAATGTGCACTACATTCATATATATGGGGAGGTACCAGCTCGAACTCGGGTTAAAATTGAAAACTGTAGGAACTTCAAACAGGCACTAGGAAACAGAATGAGAAGCCAGAGTAATTGTTGCACCTGCAACAATTTTCCTTTTTTCTATTTGAATGAAATCCTCCCAACATGCTTAGTTCTGAGAGAAAATGTGTGTGAAAGCCGTCCTTTTCCTGGCTTGTAGGGAAAACAAGGTTTCTTTTCAGGTGGTATCTGCACTGCATACATATATATGGGAGGTATTAGCTCCAACTAGAATTTACTGTGAAGATTGCAGGAAATTCAAAGAGGCACTAGAAAACAGACTGGTAAACCAGAGTAAGTGTTGCTCATGCAAAACATTCCCCTTCTGCTATTTAAACGAACGTTTCTCCACATGCTCAGTTCTGAGAGATAAGTGTGTGTGAAAGCCGTCCTTCACCTTGCTTCTAGGGAACACAGACTTTCCTTTAGTAGGAAATTGCACTTCATTTATTTATATGGGGAGGTAGTAGCTACAACTCGGATTCAAAGTAAAAACTGTACGAACTTCAAATTGGCACTAGGAAACAGACTGAGTAACCAGAGTAAATGTTGCTCTTGCACCCCGTTCCACTTGGGCTATTTGGACGAAAGTCTCTCCACATGCTCAATTCAGAGAGATATGTGAGTGTGAAAGCCGAATTTCACCTAGTTTGTTCAGAACACAAAGATTCTTTTCAGTTGTAAATTGTACTACATACACTTATATGAGGAGGTACTTCATCCAACTCGGTTTTAATCTAAAAACTGTAGGAATTTCAAACCGGCACTAGGAAGCACACTTAGAAACCAGAGTAAGTGTTGCAACTGCAACTCGTTACCCTAGTGCTATTGGAACGAAAGCCTCTTCACATGCTCAGTTCTGAGATATAAGTGTGTGTGAAAGCCGTCCTTCAACTAGCTTGTTTGGAACACATTGTTTCTTTCAGTTGGAATCTGCAGTACATACATATATATGTGGAGGTACTAGCTACATTTCCTGTTTACTGTGAAAGCTGCAAGAACATCAAACCGGCATTAGGAAACAGACTGAGAAACCAGAGTACGTATTACAAATGTATCCTGTTCCCTTTGTGTTCGTTGAACGGACGTCTCTCCACTTGCTCATTTCGGAGAGATAACTGTGTATGGAAGCCGTGCTTCACCTATCTTGTTGGGAACACAAAGTTTCTTTACAGTTGGAATCTGCACTATATACATATATATGGGCTGGTAGAAGCTCCACCTCGGTATTACACAGAACACTGCAGGAACTTCAAAACGGCACTAGGAAACACAGTGAGAATCCAGAGCAACAGTTTCACCTGCACCCGGGTCCCCTTGTGCTATTTGAACGAATGTCTCTCCACATGCTCATTTCTGAGAGATACGTGTGTGTGAAAGCCGTACTTCACCTAACTTGTTGGGAACACAAAGTTTCATTTAAGTTGGAAACTGCACTAAATACATATATATGGGTAGGTACTAGCTCCAACTGTGTTTTGCAGTGAAAACTGCAGGAACTTCAAACCGGAACTAGGACACAGACTTAGATACCATAAAAAGTGTTACCCCTGCAACACGTTAACATTTTGCTAGTTGAAAGAACGTCTCTCTTTGTACTCAGGTCTGACAGATAAGTGTGTCTTAAAGGCGTGCTTCAACTAGCTTGTTGGGAAAATAAAGTTTCTTTTAATTTCTAATCTACACTACATACTTATATAAGGGGAGGTACTAGCTACATCTCGGGTTTACGGTGAAATCTGCAGGAACATCAAACAGGCATTAGGAAAAAGAATGAGAAACCACTGTATGTGTTACAAATGCAAATTTTTCCAGTTGTGTTCGTTGAACGAACGTCTCTCCACATGCTCAATTCAAAGAGATAACTGTGTGTGGAATCCTTGCTTCACATATCTTGTTGGGAACACAAAATTTCTTTTCATTTGGAAACTGCACTACATACATATATATGGGAAGGTACAAGCTTAATCTCGTTATTACCCGTAAAACTGCAGGAAATTCAAACCGGCACTAGGAAATAGCCTGAAAAACCAGAGTAATGTTTTCCATTGCAACCCGTTACATTTTTGCTAGTTGAACGAACGTCTCTCCACATGCTCAGTTCTGAGTGATAAGTGTGTGTGAAAGCCGTCCTTCAACTTACTTGTTGAGAACACAAGTTTCTTTTCAGCTGCAAATTGCATTACATACATATGTATGATGAGGTACTAGCTCCAACTCGGTTTTTCAGTGAAAACTGCAAGAAATTCATCCCTGTACTAGGAAACAGACTGAAAATCCAGAGTAATTGTTTCCCCTGTATACCGTTCCCATTGTGCTAGTTGAAAGAAAGTCTCTGTTCATGCACAGTTCTGAGACATAATGGTGTGTGAAAGCTGTACTTCACCTAGCTTGTTGGGAAAACAAAGTATCTTTTCAGTTGGAAACTGCACTGCATACAGATATGGGGAGGAAATACCTACATCTTGTGTTTACGGTGAAAACTTCGGGAACATCAAACCAGGGTTAGGTAACAAAAAGTAAAACCAGAGTACGTGTTACAACTGCAAGCTTTTCCCTTTGTGTTCGTTGAACGAACAACTCTACACATGCTCATTTCTGAGGGACAACTGTGTGTGGTAGCCGTGCTTCACCTATTTTTTGGGAACACAAAGGTTCTTTTCAGTTGGAATCTGCACTACATACATATATATAGGGAGGTACAAGTTCCCAATCGTGTTTAGAGTGAAAACTGCAGGAAATTCAAACCGGCACTAGGAAACACAGTGAGAAACCAGAGTAAGAATTTCTCATGCAAACCGTTCCCCTTGTGTTAGTTGAAAGAACGTCTCTCTACATACTCAGGTCTGACAGAAAAGTGAGTGTTAAAGGCGTTTTGCACCTTGCTTATTTTGAAAAAAATTTCTTTTAATTTCCAATCTGCACTACATACATATATATAGGGAGGTACTAGTTCCAACTTGGGTTTACAATGAAAACTGCAGGAATTTCAAACCGGCACTAGGAACAGAGAGAGAAACCAGAGTAAGTGTTTATCCTGCAACCCGTTCCACTTGTGCTATTTGAACGAACGTCTCTCTTTAAGCTCAGTTCTAAGACATAAGTGTTTGTGAATGCCGTCCTTCAGTAGCATGTTGGGAACTTATAGATCCTTTTCAGTTGGAAAGTGCACTTCTTTCAAATATATGGGGACGTAATAGCTCCAACTCGCGTTTAAATTGAAAACTGTAGGAACATCAAACCGGCACTAGGAAACAGACTGTGATACCAGAGTAAATGTTGCTCCAGCAACCAGTTCCCCTTGTGCTATTTAAACGAACTTCTCTCCACATGCTCATTTCGGAGTGATAACTGTGTGTGGAATCCTTGCTTCACTTATCTTGTTGGGAACACAAAAATTCTTTTCATTTCGAAACTACACTACATACATATATATGGGATGGTACAAGCTCCAACTCGGTATTACATTGAAAACTGCAGGAAATTGAAACCGTCACTAGGAAACAGACTGAGAAACCTGAGGAATTTTTTCTCCTGCATCCAGTTCCATTTGTGCTACTTGAAAGAACGTCCCTCCACATGCTCAGTTCTGAGTGATAAGTGAGTTTGAAACCCGTACTTCACCTAGATTGTTGGGAAAATATAGTTCCTTTTCAGTTGGAATGTGCACTACATTCATATATATGGGGAGGTACCAGCTCGAACTCGGGTTAAAATTGAAAACTGTAAGAACTTCAAACAGGCACTAGGAAACAGAATGAGAAGCCAGAGTAAGTGTTGCACCTGCAACAATTTTCCTTTTTTCTATTTGAATGAAATCCTCCGAACATGCTTAGTTCAGAGAGAAAATGTGTGTGAAAGCCGTGCTTTTCCTGGCTTGTAGGGAAAACAAGGTTTCCTTTCAGTTGGTATCTGCACTGCATACGTATATATGGGAGGTACTAGCTCCAACTAGAATTTACGATGAAGATTGCAGGAAATTCAAACAGGTACTAGAAAACCGATTGAGAAAACAGAGTAAGTGTTGCTCATGCAAAACATTCCCCTTCTGCTATTTAAACGAACGTTTCTCCACATGCTCAGTTCTGAGAGATAAGTGTGTGTGAAAGCCGTACTTCACCTAGCTTCTAGGGAACACAGACTTTCCTTTCAGTAGGAAATTGCACTTCATTTATTATATGGGTAGGTAGTAGCCTCCAACTCGGATTTCAAAGTAAAAACTGTACGAACTTCAAACCGGCACTAGGAAACAGACTGAGATACCAGAGTAAATGTTGCTCCAGCAACCAGTTCCCCTTGTGTTATTTAAATGAACTTCTCTCCACATGCTCACTTCGGAGAGATAACTGTGTGTGGAATCCTTGCTTCACTTATCTTGTTGGGAAAAAAAAATTTCTTTTCATTTGGAAACTGCACTACATACATATATATGGGCTTGTACAAGCTCCAACTCTGTATTACACTGGAAACTTCAGCAACTTGAAACTGGCACTAGGAAACAGACAGAGAATCCAGAGGAATTTTTTCTCCTGCATCCCGTTCCATTTGTGCTACTTGAAAGAACGTCCCTCCACATGCTCATTTCTGAGTGATTAGTGAGTGTGAAAGCCGTACTTCACCTAGCTTGTAGGGATAAATATAGTTTCTTTCCAGTTGGAAAGGTGCACTTACATTCATATATATGGCTAGGTACCAGCTCGAACTCGGGTTAAAAGTGAAAACTGTAGGCACTTCAAACAGGCACTAGGAAACAGACTGAGAAGCCAGAGTACGTGTTGCTCCTGCAACAAGTTCCCCTTTTCTATTTGAATGAAAGTCTCCCAACATGGTTAGTTCTGAGAGAAAAGTGTGTGTGAAAGCCGTCCTTTTCCCAGCTTGTAGGGCAAACCAGGTATCATTTCAGTTGGTATCTGCACTGCATACATATATATGGTGGTACTATCTCCATCTATAGTTTACGTTGAAAATTGCAGGAAATTCAAACAGGCACTAGAAAACCGACTGAGAAACCAGAGTAAGTGTTGCTCATGCATAACATTCCCCTTCTGCTATTTAAACAAACGTTTCTCCACATGCTCATTTCTGAGAGATATGTGTGTGTGAAAGCCGTCCTTCACCTAGATTCTAGGGAACACAGACTTTCCTTTCAGTAGGAAATTGCACTTCATTTAATTATATTGGGAGGTAGAAGCTCCAACTCTGTTTCAAAGTAAAACTGTACGAACATCAAACTGGCACTAGGAAACAGACTGAGAATCCAGAGTAAGTGTTGCACTTGCAACCCGTTCCACTTGGGCTACTTGGACGAAAGTCTCTCCACATGCTCATGTTCAGAGAGATATGTGAGTGTGAAAGCCTGTCTTTCACCTAGCTTGTTCGGACACAAAGATTCTTTTCAGTTGTAAATTGTCACTACATACACTTATATGAGGAGGTACTACATCCAACTCGGTTTTAGTCTAAAAAATGTAGAAATTTCAAACCGGAACTAGGGAAGCACGCTTAAAAACCAGAGTAAGTGTTGCAACTTGCAACTCGTTACCCTAGTGCTATTCGAAAGAAAGCCTCTTCACATGCTCAATTCTGAGATATTTTTTTGTGTGAAAGCCTTCCTTCATCTAGCTTGTTTGGAACACATTGTTTCTTTCAGGTGGAATCTGCAGTACATACATATATATGTGGAGGTATAGCTACATTTCCTGTTTACGGTGAAAGCTGCAAGAACATCAAAAGGAATTAGGAAACAGACTGAGAAACCAGAGTACGTGTTACAAATGTATCCTGTTCCCTTTGTGTTCGTTGAACGGACGTCTCACCACATGCCTCATTTTGGAGAGATAACTGTGTATGGAAGCCGTGCTTCACCTATCTTGTTGGGAACACAAAGTTTCTTTCAGTTGGAATCTGCACTACATACATATATATAGGGAGGTTCAAGTTCCCAATCGTGTTTAGAGTGAAAACTGCAGGAAATTCAAACCGGCACTAGGAAACACAGTGAGAAACCAGAGTAAGAGTTTCTCATGCAAACCGTTCCCCTTGTGTTAGTTGAAAGAACGTCTCTCTACATGCTCAGGTCTGACAGAAAAGTGAGTGTTAAAGGCGTTTTGCACCTTGCTTATTTTGAAAAAATTTCTTTAATTTCCAATCACACTACAATACATATATATAGGGAGGTACTAGTTCCAAACTTGGGTTTACAATGAAAACTGCAGGAATTTCAAACCGGCACTAGGAACAGAGAGAGAAACCAGAGTAAGTGTTTATCCTGCAACCCGTTCCACTTGTGCTATTTGAACGAACGTCTCTCTTTAAGCTCAGTTGTAAGAGATAAGTGTTTGTGAATGCCGTCCTTCAGTAGCTTGTTGGGAACTTATAGATCCTTTTGAGTTGGAAAGTGCACTTCTTTCAAATATATGGGGACGTAATAGCTCCAACTCGCGTTTAAATTGAAAACTGTAGGAACATCAAACCGGCACTAGGAAACAGACTGTGATACCAGAGTAAATGTTGCTCCAGCAACCAGTTCCCCTTGTGCTATTTGAACGAACTTCTCTCCACATGCTCATTTCAGAGTGATAACTGTGTGTGGAATCCTTGCTTCAGTTATCTTCTTGGGAACACAAAATTTCTTTTCATTTCGAAACTACACTACATACATATATATGGGATGGTACAAGCTCCAACTCGGTATTACATTGAAAACTGCAGGAACTTGAAACCGGCACTAGGAAACAGACTGAGAAACCTGAGGAATTTTTTCTCCTGCATCCAGTTCCATTTGTGCTACTTGAAAGAACGTCCCTCCACATGCTCAGTTCTGAGTGATAAGTGAGTTTGAAACCCGTACTTCACCTAGATTGTTGGGAAAATATAGTTCCTTTTCAGTTGGAATGTGCACTACATTCATATATATGGGGAGGTACCAGCTCGAACTCGGGTTAAAATTGAAAACTGTAGGAACTTCAAACAGGCACTAGGAAACAGAATGAGAAGCCAGAGTAAGTGTTGCACCTGCAACAATTTTCCTTTTTTCTATTTGAATGAAATCCTCCCAACATGCTTAGTTCTGAGAGAAAATGTGTGTGAAAGCCGTGCTTTTCCTGGCTTGTAGGGAAAACAAGGTTTCCTTTCAGTTGGTATCTGCACTGCATACATATATATGGGAGGTACTAGCTCCAACTAGAATTTACGATGAAGATTGCAAGAAATTCAAACAGGTACTAGAAAACCGACTGAGAAACCAGAGTAAGTGTTGCTCATGCAAAACATTCCCCTTCTGCTATTTAAACGAACGTTTCTCCACATGCTCAGTTCTGAGAGATAAGTGTGTGTGAAAGCCGTACTTCACCTAGCTTCTAGGGAACACAGACTTTCCTTTCAGTAGGAAATTGCACTTCATTTATTTATATGGGGAGGTAGTACCTCCAACTCGGATTCAAAGTAAAAACTGTACGAAATTCAAACCGGCACTAGGAAACAGACTGAGATCCCAGAGTAAATGTTGCTCCAGGAATCAGTTCCCCTTGTGCTATTTGAACGAACTTCTCTCCACATGCTCATTTCAGAGAGATAACTGTGTGTGGAATCCTTGCTTCACTTATCTTGTTGGGAACACAAAATTTCTTTTCATTTGGAAACTGCACTACATACATATATATGGGCTGGTACAAGCTCCAAATCGGTATTAAACTGAAAACTGCAGGAACTTGAAACTGGCACTAGGAAACAGACTGAGAACCCAGAGGAATTTTTACTCCTGCATCCAGTTCCATTTGTGTTACTTGAAAGAACGTCCCTCCACATGCTCATTTCTGAGTGATAAGTTAGTGTGAAAGCCGTACTTCACCTAGCTTTTAGGGATAATACAGTTTCTTTTCAGTTGGAAAATGCACTACATTCATATATATGGCTAGGTACCAGCTCGAACTCGGGTTAAAAGTGAAAACTGTAGGCACTTCAAACAGGCACTTGGAAACAGACTGAGAAGCCAGAGTACGTGTTGCTCCTGCAACAAGTTCCCCTTTTCTATTTGAATGAAAGTCTCCCAACATGGTTAGTTCTGAGAGAAAAGTGTGTGTGAAAGCCGTCCTTTTCCCAGCTTGTAGGGCAAACCAGGTATCATTTCAGTTGGTATCTGCACTGCATACATATATATGGTGGTACTATCTCCATCTATAGTTTACGTTGAAAATTGCAGGAAATTCAAACAGGCACCAGAAAACCGACTGAGAAACCAGAGTAAGTGTTGCTCATGCATAACATTCCCCTTCTGCTATTTAAACGAACGTTTCTCCACATGCTCATTTCTGAGAGATATGTGTGTGTGAAAGCCGTCCTTCACCTAGATTCTAGGGAACACAGACTTTCCTTTCAGTAGGAAATTGCACTTCATTTAATTATATGGGGAGGTAGAAGCTCCAACTCGGTTTCAAAGTAAAAACTGTACGAACTTCAAACCGGCACTAGGAAACAGACTGAGAAACCAGAGTAAGTGTTGCTCTTGTAACCCGTTCCACTTGGGCTATTTGGACGAAATTCTCTCCACTTGCTCTGTTCAGAGAGATATGTGAGTGTGAAAGCTGTCTTTCACCTAGCTTGTTCGGGACACAAAGATTCTTTTCAGTTGTAAATGCCACTACATACACTTATATGAGGAGGTACTACATCCAACTCTGTTTTAATCTAAAAACTGTAGAAATTTCAAACCGACATTATGTAGCACGCTTAGAAACCACAGTAAGTGTTGCTCTTGCAACCCGTTCCACTTGGGCTATTTGGACGAAAGCCTCTTCACATGCTCAGTTCTGAGTTATAAGTGTGTGTGAAAGCCGTCCTTCACCTAGCTGGTTGGGAACACATTGTTTCTTTCAGTTGGAATCTGCAGTACATACATATATATGTGGAGGTACTAGCTACATTTCCTGTTTACGGTGAAAGCTGCAAGAACATCAAAACGGAATTAGGAAACAGACTGAGAAACCAGAGTACGTGTTACAAATGTATCCTGTTCCCTTTGTGTTCGTTGAACGGACGTCTCACCACATGCTCATTTCGGAGAGATAACTGTGTATGGAAGCCGTGCTTCACCTATCTTGTTGGGAACACAAAGTTTCTTTTCAGTTGGAATCTGCACTACATACATATATATAGGGAGGTACAAGTTCCCAATCGTGTTTAGAGTGAAAACTGCAGGAAATTCAAACCGGCACTAGGAAACACAGTGAGAAACCAGAGTAAGAGTTTCTCATGCAAACCGTTCCCCTTGTGTTAGTTGAAAGAACGTCTCTCTACATGCTCAGGTCTGACAGAAAAGTGAGTGTTAAAGGCGTTTTGCACCTTGCTTATTTTGAAAAAAATTTCTTTTAATTTCCAATCTGCACTACATACATATATATATAGGGAGGTACTAGTTCCAACTTGGGTTTACAATGAAAACTGCAGGAATTTCAAACCGGCACTAGGAACAGAGAGAGAAACCAGAGTAAGTGTTTATCCTGCAACCCGTTCCACTTGTGCTATTTGAACGAACGTCTCTCTTTAAGCTCAGTTGTAAGAGATAAGTGTTTGTGAATGCCGTCCTTCAGTTGCTTGTTCGGAACTTATAGATCCTTTTGAGTTGGAAAGTGCACTTCTTTCAAATATATGGGGACGTAATAGCTCCAACTCGCGTTTAAATTGAAAACTGTAGGAACATCAAACCGGCACTAGGAAACAGACTGTGATACCAGAGTAAATGTTGCTCCAGCAACCAGTTCCCCTTGTTCTATTTGAACGAACTTCTCTCCACATGCTCATTTCAGAGTGATAACTGTGTGTGGAATCCTTGCTTCACTTATCTTGTTGGGAACACAAAATTTCTTTTCATTTCGAAACTACACTACATACATATATATGGGATGGTACAAGCTCCAACTCGGTATTAAATTGAAAACTGCAGGAACTTGAAACCGGCACTAGGAAACAGACTGAGAAACCTGAGGAATTTTTTCTTCTGCATCCAGTTCCATTTGTGCTACTTGAAAGAACGTCCCTCCACATGCTCAGTTCTGAGTGATAAGTGAGTTTGAAACCCGTACTTCACCTAGATTGTTGGGAAAATATAGTTCCTTTTCAGTTGGAATGTGCACTACATTCATATATATGGGGAGGTACCAGCTCGAACTCGGGTTAAAATTGAAAACTGTAGGAACTTCAAACAGGCACTAGGAAACAGAATGAGAAGCCAGAGTAAGTGTTGCACCTGCAACAATTTTCCTTTTTTCTATTTGAATGAAATCCTCCCAACATGCTTAGTTCTGAGAGAAAATGTGTGTGAAAGCCGTGCTTTTCCTGGCTTGTAGGGAAAACAAGGTTTCCTTTCAGTTGGTATCTGCACTGCATACATATATATGGGAGGTACTAGCTCCAACTAGAATTTACGATGAAGATTGCAAGAAATTCAAACAGGTACTAGAAAACCGACTGAGAAACCAGAGTAAGTGTTGCTCATGCAAAACATTCCCCTTCTGCTATTTAAACGAACGTTTCTCCACATGCTCAGTTCTGAGAGATAAGTGTGTGTGAAAGCCGTACTTCACCTAGCTTCTAGGGAACACAGACATTCCTTTCAGTAGGAAATTGCACTTCATTTATTTATATGGGGAGGTAGTACCTCCAACTCGGATTCAAAGTAAAAACTGTACGAAATTCAAACCGGCACTAGGAAACAGACTGAGATGCCAGAGTAAATGTTGCTCCAGGAATCAGTTCCCCTTGTGCTATTTGAACGAACTTCTCTCCACATGCTCATTTCAGAGAGATAACTGTGTGTGGAATCCTTGCTTCACTTATCTTGTTGGGAACACAAAATTTCTTTTCATTTGGAAACTGCACTACATACATATATATGGGCTGGTACAAGCTCCAAATCGGTATTAAACTGAAAACTGCAGGAACTTGAAACTGGCACTAGGAAACAGACTGAGAAACCAGAGGAATTTTTACTCCTGCATCCAGTTCCATTTGTGCTACTTGAAAGAACGTCCCTCCACATGCTCAATTCTGAGTGATAAGTGAGTGTGAAAGCCGTACTTCACCTAGCTTTTAGGGATAATACAGTTTCTTTTCAGTTGGAAAATGCACTACATTCATATATATGGCTAGGTACCAGCTCGAACTCGGGTTAAAAGTGAAAACTGTAGGCACTTCAAACAGGCACTAGGAAACAGACTGAGAAGCCAGAGTACGTGTTGCTCCTGCAACAAGTTCCCCTTTTCTATTTGAATGAAAGTCTCCCAACATGGTTAGTTCTGAGAGAAAAGTGTGTGTGAAAGCCGTCCTTTTCCCAGCTTGTAGGGCAAACAAGGTATCATTTCAGTTGGTATCTGCACTGCATACATACATATGGTGGTACTATCTCCATCTATAGTTTACGTTGAAAATTGCAGGAAATTCAAACAGGCACTAGAAAACAGACTGAGAAACCAGAGTAAGTGTTGCTCATGCATAACATTCCCCTTCTGCTATTTAAACGAACGTTTCTCCACATGCTCATTTCTGAGAGATATGTGTGTGTGAAAGCCGTCCTTCACCTAGATTCTAGGGAACACAGACTTTCCTTTCAGTAGGAAATTGCACTTCATTTAATTATATGGGGAGGTAGAAGCTCCAACTCGGTTTCAAAGTAAAAACTGTACGAACTTCAAACCGGCACTAGGAAATATACTGAGAAACCAGAGTACGTGTTACAAATGTATCCTGTTCCCTTTGTGTTCGTTGAACGGACGTCTCACCACATGCTCATTTCGGAGAGATAACTGTGTATGGAAGCCGTGCTTCACCTATCTTGTTGGGAACACAAAGTTTCTTTTCAGTTGGAATCTGCACTACATACATACATATAGGGAGGTACAAGTTCCCAATCGTGTTTAGAGTGAAAACTGCAGGAAATTCAAACCGGCACTAGGAAACACAGTGAGAAACCAGAGTAAGAGTTTCTCATGCAAACCGTTCCCCTTGTGTTAGTTGAAAGAACGTCTCTCTACATACTCAGGTCTGACAGAAAAGTGAGTGTTAAAGGCGTTTTGCACCTTGCTTATTTTGAAAAAAATTTCTTTTAATTTCCAATCTGCACTACATACATATATATAGGGAGGTACTAGTTCCAACTTGGGTTTACAATGAAATCTGCAGGAATTTCAAACCGGCACTAGGAACAGAGAGAGAAACCAGAGTAAGTGTTTATCCTGCAACCCGTTCCACTTGTGCTATTTGAATGAACGTCTCTCTTTAAGCTCAGTTCTAAGAGATAAGTGTTTGTGAATGCCGTCCTTCAGTAGCTTGTTGGGAACTTATAGATCCTTTTGAGTTGGAAAGTGCACTTCTTTCAAATATATGGGGACGTACTAGCTCCAACTCGCGTTTAAATTGAAAACTGTAGGAACATCAAACCGGCACTAGGAAACAGACTGTGATACCAGAGTAAATGTTGCTCCAGCAACCAGTTCCCCTTGTTCTATTTGAACGAACTTCTCTCCACATGCTCATTTCAGAGTGATAACTGTGTGTGGAATCCTTGCTTCACTTATCTTCTTGGGAACACAAAATTTCTTTTCATTTCGAAACTACACTACATACATATATATGGGATGGTACAATCTCCAACTCGGTATTACATTGAAAACTGCAGGAACTTGAAACCGGCACTAGGAAACAGACTGAGAAACCTGAGGATTTTTTCTCCTGCATCCAGTTCCATTTGTGCTACTTGAAAGAACGTCCCTCCACATGCTCAGTTCTGAGTGATAAGTGAGTTTGAAACCCGTACTTCACCTAGATTGTTGGGAAAATATAGTTCCTTTTCAGTTGGAATGTGCACTACATTCATATATATGGGGAGGTACCAGCTCGAACTCGGGTTAAAATTGAAAACTGTAGGAACTTCAAACAGGCACTAGGAAACAGAATGAGAAGCCAGAGTAAGTGTTGCACCTGCAAAAATTTTCCTTTTTTCTATTTGAATGAAATCCTCCGAACATGCTTAGTTCTGAGAGAAAATGTGTGTGAAAGCCGTGCTTTTCCTGGCTTGTAGGGAAAACAAGGTTTCCTTTCAGTTGGTATCTGCACTGCATACATATATATGGGAGGTACTAGCTCCAACTAGAATTTACGATGAAGATTGCAAGAAATTCAAACAGGTACTAGAAAACCGACTGAGAAACCAGAGTAAGTGTTGCTCATGCAAAACATTCCCCTTCTGCTATTTAAACGAACGTTTCTCCACATGCTCAGTTCTGAGAGATAAGTGTGTGTGAAAGCCGTACTTCACCTAGCTTCTAGGGAACACAGACTTTCCTTTCAGTAGGAAATTGCACTTCATTTATTTATATGGGGAGGTAGTACCTCCAACTCGGATTCAAAGTAAAAACTGTACGAAATTCAAACCGGCACTAGGAAACAGACTGAGATACCAGAGTAAATGTTGCTCCAGGAATCAGTTCCCCTTGTGCTATTTGAACGAACTTCTCTCCACATGCTCATTTCAAAGAGATAACTGTGTGTGGAATCCTTGCTTCACTTATCTTGTTGGGAACACAAAATTTCTTTTCATTTGGAAACTGCACTACATACATGTATATGGGCAGGTACAAGCTTAATCTCTGTATTACACGGAAAACTGCAGGAAATTCAAACCGGCACTAGGAAATAGCCTGAGAAACCAAAGTAATGTTTTCTCTTGCTACCCGTTCCATTTTTGCTAGTTGAACGTACGTCTCTTCACATGCTCAGTTCTGAGTGATAAGTGTGTGTGAAAGCCGTCCTTCAACTTACTTGTTGAGAACACAAGTTTATTTTCGGCTAAAAAGTGCATTACTTACATATATATGATGAGGTACTAGTTCCAACTCGGTTTTTCAGTGAAAACTGCAAGAAAATCATCCCTGTACTAGGAAGCAGACTGAAAATCGAGAGTAATTCTTTCCCTTAATACCGTTCCCCTTGTGCTAGTTGAAAGAAAGTCTCTGCACATGCACAGTCTGAGACATAATGTTGTGTGAAAGCTGTTCTTCACCAAGCTTGTTGGGAAAACAAAGTATCTTTTCAGTTGGAAACTGCACTGCATACAATTATGGGGAGGTAATACCTACATCTTGGGGTTACGGTGAAAACTGCAGGAACATCAAATAGGCGTTAGGAAACAAAAAGAAAAACCAGAGTACGTGTTACAACTGCAAGCTTTTCCCTTTGTGTTCGTTGAACGAACGACTCTCCACATGTTCATTTCTGAGGGACAACTGTGTGTGGAACCAGTGCTTCACCTACCTTGTTTGGAAAACAAAGTTTCTTTTCAGTTGGAATCTGCACTACATACATATATATAGGGAGGTACAAGTTCCCAATCGTGTTTACAGTGAAAACTGCAGGAAATTCAAACTGGCACTAGGAAACACAGTGAGAAATCAGAGTAAGAGTTTCTCATGCAAACCGTTCCCCTTGTGTTATTTGAAAGAACGTCTCTCTACATACTCAGGTCTGACCGCAAAGTGAATGTTAAAGGCGTTTTGCACCTTGCTTATTTTGAAAACAAAATTTCTTTTAATTTCCAATATGCACTACATACATATATATTGGAAGGTACTAGTTCCAACTTGGGTTTACAATGAAAACTGCAGGAATATCAAACCGGCACTAAGAACAGAGATAGAAACCAGAGTAAGTGTTTATCCTGCAACCCGTTCCACTTGTGCTAGTTGAACGAACGTCTCTCTTCATGCTCAGATCTAAGAGATAAATGTTTGTGACTGCCGTCCTTCAGTAGCTTGTTGGGAACATATAGATTCTTTTCATTTGAAAAGTGCACTTCTTTCAAATATATGGGGAGGTACTAGCTCCAACTCGTGTTTAAATTGAAAACTGTAGGAACATCAAACCGGCACTAGGAAACAGACAGAGATAGCAGAGTATATGTTGATCCAGCAATCAGTTCCCCTTGTGCTATTTGAACGAACTTCTCTCCACATGCTCATTTCGGAGAGATAACTGTGTGTGGAATCCTTGCTTCACTTATCTTGTTGGGAACACAAAATTTCTTTTCAATTGGAAACTGCACTACATACATATATATGGGCTGGTACAAGCTCCAACTCGGTATTACACTGAAAACTGCAGGAACTTGAAACCGGCTCTAGGAAACAGACTGAGAAACCAGAGGAATTTTTTCTCCTGCATCCAGTTCCATTTGTGCTACTTGAAAGAACGTCCCTCCACATGCTCAGTTCTGAGTGATAAGTGAGTGTGAAAAGCGTACTTCACATAGATTGTTTGGAAAATATAGTTCCTTTACAGTTGGAAAGTGCGCTACATTCATATATATGGGGAGGTACCAGCTCGAACTCGGGTTAAAATTGAAAACTTTAGGCACTTCAAACAGGCACTAGGAAACAGATTGAGAAGCCAGAGTAAGTGTTGCTCCTGCAACAAGTTCCCCTTTTTCTATTTGAACGAAAGTCTCTCAACATGCTTAGTTCTGAGAGAAAATTGTGTGTGAAAGCCTTCCTTTTCCTAGCTTGTAGGGAAAACAAGGTTTCCTTTCAGTTAGTATCTGCACTGCTTACGTATATATGGGAGGTACTAGCTCCATCTAGAGTTTACGGTGAAGATTGCAGGAAATTCAAACAGGCAATAGAAAACAGACTGAGAAACCAGAGTAAGTGTTGCTCATGCAAAACTTTCCCTTTCTGCTATTTAAACAAAAGTTTCTCCACATGCTCAGTTCTGAGAGATATGTGTGTGTGAAAGCCGTCCTTCACCTAGCTTCTAGGGAACACAGACTTTCCTTTCAGTAGGAAATTGCAATTCATTTATTTATATGGGGAGGTAGTAGCTCCAACTCTGTTTCAAAGAAAAAACTGTACAAACTTCAAACCGGCACTGAGAAACAGACTGAGAAACCAGAGTAAGTTTTGCTCTTGCAACCCGTTCCACTTGGGCTATTTGGACGAAATTCTCTCCACATGCTCATTTCAGAGAGATATGTGAGTGTGAAAGCCGTCTTTCACCTAGGTTGTTCGAAACACAAAGATTCTTTTCAGGTGTAAATTGTACTACATACACTTATATGAGGAGGTACTACATCCAACTCGGTTTTAATCTAAAAACTGTAGGAATTTCAAACCGGCACTAGGAAACACGGTTAGAAACCAGAGTAAGTGTTGCAACTGCAACTCGTTACCCTAGTGCTATTGGAACGAAAGCCTCTTCACATGCTCAGTTCTGAGATATAAGTGTGTGTGAAAGCCGTCCTTCACCTAGCTTGTTGGGAACACATTGTTTCTTTCAGTAGGATTCTGCAGTACATACATATATATGTGGAGGTACTAGCTACATTTCCTGTTTACGGTGAAAGCTGCAAGAACTTCAAACCGGCATTAGGAAACAGACTGAGAAACCAGAGTACGTGTTACAAATGCATCCTATTCCCTTTGTGTTCGTTGAACGGACGTCTCTCCACATGCTCATTTCGGAGAGATAACTGTGTATGGAAGACGTGCTTCAACTATCTTGTTGGGAACACAAAGTTTCTTTACAGTTGGCATCTGCACTACATACATATATATGGGCTGGTACAAGCTCCACCTCTGTATTACACTGAAAACAGCAGGAAATTCAAAACGGCACTAGGAAACACAGTGAGAATCCAGAGTAACAGTTACACCTGCACCCGGGTCATCTTGTGCTATTTGAACGAATGTCTCTACACATTCTAATTTCTGAGAGATACGTGTGTGTGAAAGCCGAACTTCACCAAACTTGTTGGGAACACAAAGTTTCATTTAAGTTGGAAACTGCACTACATACATATATATGGGAAGGTACTAGCTCCAACTGTGTTTTACAGTGAAAACTGCAGGAACTTCTAACCGGAACTAGGAACAGTGAGACAAAACAGAGTAAGTGTTTATCCTGTAACCCGTTTAACTTTTGCTAGTTGAACTAACGTCTCTCTTCATGCTCAGTTCTAAGAGATAAGTGTTTGTGAATGCCGTCTTTCAGTAGCTTGTTGGGAACATATAGTTTCTTTTCAGTTGGAAAGTGCACTACATTCATATATATGGGGAGGTACCAGCTCGAACTCGGGTTAAAATTGAAAACTGTAGGAACTTCAAACAGGCACTAGGAAACAGACTGAGAAGCCAGAGTAAGTGTTTCTCCTGCAACAAGTTCCCATTTTTCAATTTGAACGAAAATCTCTCAAGATGCTTAGTTCTGAGAGAAAACAGTGTGTGAAAGCCTTCCTTTTCCTAGCTTGTAGGGATAACAAGGTTTCCTTTCAGTTGGTATCTGCACTGCATACATATATATGGGAGGTACTAGCTCCATCTAGAGTTTACGGTGAAAATTGCAGGAAATTCAAACAGGCACTAGAAAACCGACTGAGAAACCAGATTAAGTGTTGCTCATGCAAAACATTCCACTTCTGCTATTTAAACGAACGTTTCTCCACATGCTCAGTTCTCAGAGTTAATTGTGTGTGAAAGCCGTTCTTCACCTAGCTTCTAGGGAACACAGACTTTCCTTTCAGTAGGAAATTGCACTTCATTTATTTATATGGGGAGGTAGTAGCTCCAACTCGGTTTCAAAGTAAAAACTGTACGAACTTCAAACCGGCACTAGGAAACAGACTGAGAAACCAGAGTAAGTGTTGCTCTTGCAACCCGTTCCACTTGGGCTATTTGGACGAAAGTCTCTCCACATGCTCAGTTCAGAGATATATATGAGTGTGAAAGCCGTCTTTCACCTAGCTTGTTCGGAACACAAAGATTCTTTTCAGGTGTAAATTGTACTACATACACTTATATGAGTAGGTACTACATCCAACTCGGTTTTAATCTAAAAACTGTAGGAATTTCAAACCGGCACTAGGAAGTTCGCTTAGAAACCAGAGTAAGTGTTGCAACTGCAACTCGTTACCCTAGTGCTATTGGAACGAAAGCCTCTTCACATGCTCAGTTCTGAGATATAAGTGTGTGTGAAAGCCGTCCTTCACCTAGCTTGTTGGGAACACATTGTTTCTTTCAGTTGGAATCTGCAGTACATAAATATATATGTGGTGGTACTAGCTACATTTCCTGTTTACGGTGAAAGCTGCAAGAACTTCAAACCGGCATTAGGAAACAGACTGAGAAACCAGAGTACGTGTTACAAATGTAACCTGTTTCGTTTGTGTTCGTTGAACGGACGTCTGTCCACATGCTCATTTCGGAGAGATAACTGTGTATGGAAGCCGTGCTTCACCTATCTTGTTGGGAACACAAAGTTTCTTTACAGTTGGAATCTGCACAACATACATATATATGGGCTGGTACAAGCTCCAACACGGTATTAAACTGAAAATTGCAGGAAATTCAAAACGGCACTAGGAAACACAGTGAGAATCCAGAGTAACAGTTACACCAGCACCCGGGTCCCCTTGTGCTATTTGAACGAATGTCTCTCCACATGCTCATTTCTAAGAGATACGTGTGTGTGAAAGCCGTACTTCACCTAACTTGTTGGGAACACAAAGTTTCATTTAAGTTGGAAACTGCACTACATACATATATATGGTTAGTTACTAGCTCCAACTGTGTGTTACAGTGAAAACTGCAGGAACTTCAAACCGGAACTAGGACACAGACTTAGATACCATAAAAAGTGTTACCCCTGCAACACGTTACCATTTTGCTTGTTGAAAGAACGTCTCTCTACGTACTCAGGTCTGACAGATAAGTGTGTCTTAAAGGCGTGCTTCAACTAGCTTGTTGGGAAAATAAAGTTTCATTTCTATTCTACACCACATACTAATATAAGGGGAGGTACTAGCTACATCTCGGGTTTACGGTGAAATCTGCAGGAACATCAAACAAGCATTAGGAAAAAGACTGAGAAATCAGAGTATGTGTTACAAATGCACATTTTTCCAGTTGTTTTCTTTGAACGAACGTCTCCCACATGCTCATTTCAAAGAGATAACTGTGTGTGGAATCCTTGCTTCATTTATCTTGTTGGGAACACAAAATTTCTTTTCATTTGAAAACTGCACTACATACGTATATATGGGCAGGTACAAGCTTAAACTCGGTATTACCCGGAAAAATGCAGGAACTTCAAACCGGCACTAGGAAATAGGCTGAGAAACCAGAGTAATGTTTTCTCTTGCAACCCGTTCCATTTTTGCTAGTTGAACGAACGTCTCTCCACATGCTCAGTTCTGAGTGATAAGTGTGTGTGAAAGCCGTCCTTCAACTTACTTGTTGAGAACACAAGTTTCTTTTCAGCTGCAAAGTGCATTACATACATACGTATGATGAGGTACTAGCTCCAACTAGGTTTTTCAGTGAAAACTGCTAGAAATTCATCCCTGCACTAGGAAACAGACTGAAAATCCAGAGTAATTGTTTCCCCTGAATAACTTTCCCCTTGTGCTAGTTGAAAGAAAGTCTCTGCACATGCACAGTTCTGAGACATAATGGTGTGTGAGAGCTTTTCTTCACCTAGCTTGTTGGGAAAACAAAGTATCTTTTCAGTTGGAAACTGCACTGCATACAGATATGGGGTGGTAATACCTACATCTTGGGGTTACGGTGAAAACTGCAGGAACGTCAAACCGGCGTTAGGAAACAAAAAGAAAAACCAGAGTACGTGTTACAACTGCAAGCTTTTCCCTTTGTGTTCGTTGAACGAACGACTCTCCACATGCTCTTTTCTGAGGGACAACTGTGTGTGGTAGCCGTGCTTCACCTATCTTTTTGGGAACACAAAGTTTCTTTTCAGTTGGAATCTGCACTACATACATATATATAGGGAGGTACAAGTTCCCAATCGTGTTTACAGTGAAAACTGCAGGAAATTCAAACCAGCACTAGGAAACACAGTGAGAAACCAGAGTATGAGTTTCTCATGCAAACCGTTCCCCTTGTGTTAGTTGAAAGAACGTCTCTCTACATAATCAGGTCTGACAGAAAACTGAGTGTTAAAGGCGTTTTGCACCTTGCTTATTTTGAAAACAAAATTTTCTTTAATTTCCAATCTGCACTACATAAATATATATAGGGAGGTACTAGCTCCAACTTGGGTTTACAATGAAAACTGCAAGAATTTCAAACCAACACTAGGAACATAGGGAGAAACCAGAGTATGTGTTTATCCTGCAACCCGTTCCACTTGTGCTAGTTGAACGAACGTCTCTTTTCATGCTCAGTTCTAAGAGATAAGTGTTTGTGAATGACGTCCTTCAGTAGCTTGTGGGGAACTTATAGTTTCTTTTCAGTTTGAAAGTGCACTTCTTTCAAATATATGGGGAGGTACTTGCTCAAACTCGGGTCTAAATTGAAAACTGTAGGAACATCAAACCGGCACTAGGAAACAGACTGAGATACCAAAGTAAATGTTGCTCCAGCAACCAGTTCCCCTTGTGCTATTTGAACGAACTTCTCTCCACATGCTCATTTCGGAGAGATAACTGTGTGTGGAATCCTTGCTTCACTTATCTTGTTGGGAACACAAAATTTCTTTTCATTTGGAAACTGCACTACATACATATATATGGGCTGGTACAAGCTCCAACTCGGTATTACACTGTAAACTGCAGGAAATTGAAACCGGCACTAGGAATCAGACTGAGAAACCAGAGGAATTTTTTCCCCCGCATCCAGTTCCATTTCTGCTAATTGAAAGATCGTCCCTCCACATGCTCATTTCTGAGTGATAAGTGAGAGTGAAAGCCGTACTTCACCTAGCTTGTTGGGAAAATATAGTTTCTTTTCAGTTTGAAAGTGCACTACATTCATATATATGGGGAGGTACCACCTCGAACTCGGGTTAAAATTGAAAATTGTAGGAACTTCAAACAGGCACTAGGAAAAAGACTGAGAAGCCAGAGTAAGTGTTGCTCCTGCAAAAATTTCCCCTTTTTCTATTTGAACGAAAGTCTCTCAACATGCTTAGTTCTGAGAGAAAAGTGTGTGTGAAAGCCGTACTTTTCCTAGCTTGTAAGGAAAACAAGGTTTCCTTTCAGTTGGTATCTGCACTGCATACATATATATGGGAGGTACTAGCTCCATTTTGTTTTTACAGTGAAAATTGCAGGAAATTCAAACAGGCACTAGACAAGCGACTGAAAAACCAGAGTAAGTGTTGCTCATGCAAAACATTCCCCTTCTGCTATTTAAACGAACGTTTCTCCACATGCTCAGTTCTGAGAGATATGTGTGTGTGAAAGCCGTCCTTCACCTAGCTTCTAGGGAACACAGACTTTCCTTTAAGTAGAAAATTGCACTTCATTTATTTATATGGGGAGGTAGTAGCTCCAACTCGGTTTCAAAGTAAAAACTGTACGAACTTCAAACCGGCACTAGGAAACAGACTGAGATACCAGAGTAAGTGTTGCTCTTGCAACCCGTTCCACTTGGGCTATTTGGACGAAAGTCTCTCCACATGCTCAGTTCAGAGAGATATGTGAGTGTGAAAGCCGAATTTCACCTAGCTTGTTCGGAACACAAAGATTCTTTTCAGGTGTAAATTGTACTACATACAATTATATGAGGAGGTACTACATTCAACACGGTTTTAATCTAAAAACTGTACGAATTTCAAACCGGCACTAAGAAGCACGCTTAGAAACCAGAGTAAGTGTTGCAACTGCAAATCGTTACCCTAGTGCTATTGAAACGAAAGCCTCTTCACATGCTCAGTTCTGAGATATAAGTGTGTGTGAAAGCCGTCCTTCACCTAGCTTGTTGTGAACACATAGTTTCTTTCAATTGGAATCTGCATTAAATACATATATATGTGGAGGTACTAGCTACATTTCCTGTTTACGGTGAAAGCTGCAAGAACATCAAACCGGCATTAGGAAACAGACTGAGAAACCAGAGTACGTGTTACAAATGTATCCTCTTCCCTTTGTGTTCGTTGAACGGACGTCTCTCCACATGCTCATTTCGGAGTGACTACTGTGTATGGAAGCCGTGCTTCACCTATCTTCTTGGGAACACAAAGTTTCTTTACAGTTATAATCTGCACTACATACATATATATGGGCTGGTACAAGCACCAACTCGGTATTTCAATGAAAACTGCAGGAAATTCAAACCAGCACTAGGAAACACAGTGAGAATTCAGAGTAACAGTTTCCCCTGCTCCCGAATCCCCTTGTGCTATTTGAACGAATGTCTCTCCACATGCTCATTTCTGAGTGATACGTGTGTGTGAAAGCCGTACTTCACCTAACTTGTTGGGATCACAAAGTTTCATTTAATTTGGAAACTGCACTGCATACATATATATGGGTAGGTACTAGCTCCAAATGTGTTTTACAGTGAAAACTGCAGGATCTTCAAACCGGAAATAGGACAGAGACTTAGATACCAGAAAATGTGTTACCCCTGCAACACCTTACCATTTTGCTAGTTGAAAGAACGTCTCTCTACGTACTCAGGTCTGACAAATAAGTGTTTCTTAAAGGCATGCTTCAACTAGTTTGTTGGGAAAATAAAGTTTCTTTTCATTTCTAATCTACACTACATACTTATATAAGGGGAGGTACAAGCTTCATCTCAGGTTTACGGTGAAATCTTCAGGAACATCAAACAAGCATTAGGAAAAAGACTGAGAAACCAGAGTACGTGTTACAAATGTATCCTGTTCCCTTTGTGGTCGTTGAATGGACGTCTCTCCACATGCTCATTTCGGAGTGACTACTGTGTATGGAAGCCGTGCTTCACCTATCTTGTTGGGAACACAAAGTTCCTTTACAGTTGGAATCTGCACTACATACATATATATATGGGCTGGTACAAGCTCCAACTCGGTATTACACTGAAAACTGCAGGAACTTCAAAACGGCATTACGAAACACAGTGAGAATGCAGTGTAACAGTTTACCCTGCACCCGGGTCCCCTTGTGCTATTTGAACGAATGTCTCTCCACATGCTCATTTCTGAGAGATACTTGTGTTTGAAAGCCGTACTTCACCTAACTTGTTGGGAACACAAAATTTCATTTAAGTTGAAAACTGCACTACATACATATATATGGGTAGGTACTAGCTCCAACTGTGTTTTACAGTGAAAACTGCAGGAACTTCAAACCGGAAATAGGACACAGACTTAGATACCAGAAAAAGGGTTAACCCTGCAAAGCATTACCATTTTGCTAGTTGAAAGAACGTCTCTCTTCGTACTCAGATCTGACAGATAAGTGTGTCTTAAAGGCGTCCTTCAACTAGCTTGTTGGGAAAATAAAGTTTCTTTTCATTTCTAATCAACACTACATACTTAAATAAGGGGAGGTACTAGCTACATCTCGGTTTTACGGTGAAATCTGCAGGAACATCAAACAGGCATTAGGAAAAAGACTGAGAAACCAGAGTATGTGTTACAAATGCAAATTTTTCCAGTTGTGTTCGTTGAACGAACTTCTCTCCACATGCTCATTTCAAAGAGATAACTGTGTGTGGAATCCTTGCTTCATTTATCTTGTTGGGAACACAAAAATTCTTTTCATTTGGAAATTGCACTACATACATATATATGGGCTGGTACAAGCTCCAACTCGGTATTACACTGAAAACTGCAGGAACTTCAAAACGGCACTAGGAAACACAGTGAGAATCCAGAGTAACAGTTTCCCCTGTACCCGGGTCCCCTTGTGCTACTTGAACGAATGTCTCTCCACATGCTCATTTCTGAGAGATACGTGTGTGTGAAAGCCGTACTTCACCTAACTTGTTGGGAACAAAAAGTTTCATTTAATTTGGAAACTGCACTAAATACATATATATGGGTAGGTACTAGCTCCAACTGTGTTTTACAGTGAAAACTGCAGGAACTTCAAACCGGAACTAGGACACAGACTTAGATACCAGAAAAAGTGTTACCCCTGCAACGCGTTACCATTTTGCTAGTTGAAAGAACGTCTCTCTACGTACTCAGGTCTGACAGATAAGTGTGTCTTAAAGGGGTGCTTCAACTAGCTTGTTGGGAAAATAATGATTCTTTTCATTTCTAATCTACACTACATACATATATAACGGGAGGTACTAGCTACATCTCGGGTTTACGGTGAAATCTGCAGGAACATCAAACAGGCATTAGGGAAAAGTCTGAGAAACCAGATTATGTGTTACAAATGCAAATATTTCCAGTTGTATTCGTTGAACGAACGTCTCTCCACATGCTCATTTCAAAGAGATTACTGTGTGTGGAATCCTTGCTTCACTTATCTTGTTGGGAACACAAAATTTCTTTTCATTTTGAAACTACACTACATATATATATTTATGGGCAGGTACAAACTTAATCTCGGTATTACACAGAAAACTGCAGGAACTTCAAACCGGCACTAGGAAATAGCCTCAGAAACCAGAGTAATGTTTTCTCTTGCAACCCGTTCCATTTTTGCTAGTTGAACGAACGTCTATCCACATGCTCAGTTCTGGGTATTAAGTGTGTGTGAAAGCCGTCCTTCAACTTACTTGTTGAGAACACAAGTTTCTTTTCAGCTGCAAAGTGCATTACATACATATGTATGATGAGGTACTAGCTCCAACTCGGTTTTTCAGTGAAAACTGCTAGAAATTCATCCCTGCACTAGGAAAAAGACTGAAAATCCAGAGTAATTGTTTCCCCTGAATACCGTTCCCCTTGTGCTAGTTGAAAGAAAGTCTCTGCACATGCACAGTTCTGAGACATAATGGTGTGTGAAAGCTGTTCTTCACCTAGCTTGTTGGGAAAACAAAGTATCTTTTCAGTTGGAAAGTGCACTGCATACAGATATGGGGAGTTAATACCTACATCTTGAGGTTACGGTGAAAACTGCAGGAACATCAAACCGGCGTAAGGAAAAAAAATAAAAACCAGAGTACGTGTTACAACTGCAAGCTTTTCCCTTTGTGTTCGTTGAACGAACGACTCTCCACATGCTCATTTCTTAGGGACAACTGTGTGTGGAATCCGTGCTTCACCTATCTGGTTGGGAACACAAAGTTTCTTTTCAGTTGGAATCTGCACTACATACATATATATAGGGAGGTACTAGTTCCCAATCCTGTTTACAGTGAAAACTGCAGGAAATTCAAACCGGCACTAGGAAACACAGTGAGAAACCAGAGTAAGAGTTTCTCATGCAAACCGTTCCCCTTGTGTTAGTTGAAAGAACGTCTCTATACATACTCAGGTCTGACAGAAAAGTGAGTGTTAAAGGTGTTTTGCACCTTGCTTATTTTGAAAACAAAATGTCTTTTAATTTCCAATCTGCAATACATACATATATATAAGGAGGTACTTGATCCAACTTGTGTTTACAATGAAAACTGCAGGAATTTCAAACCGGCACTAGGAACAGAGAGAGAAACCAGAGTAAGTGTTTATCCTGCAACCCGTTCCACTTGTGCTTGTTGAACGAACGTCTCTCTTCATGGTCAGTTCTAAGAGATAAGGGTTTGTGAATGCCGTCCTTCAGTAGCTTGTTGGGAACATATAGATTCTTTTCAGTTGGAAAGTGCACTTCTTTCAAATATATGGGGAGGTACTAGCTCCAACTCGCGTTTAAATTGAAAACTGTAGGAACATCAAACCGGCACTAGGAAACAGACTGAGATACCAGAGTCAATGTTGATCCAGCAATCAGTTCCCCTTGTGCTATTTGAACGAACTTCTCTCCACATGCTCATTTCGGAGAGATAACTGTGTGTGGAATCCTTGCTTCACTTATCTTGTTGGGAACACAAAATTTCTTTTCATTTGGAAACTGCACTACATACATATATATGGGCTGGTAAAAGCTGCAACTCGGTATTACACTGAAAACTGCAGGAACTTGAAACCGGCACTAGGAAACAGACTGAGAAACCAGAGGAATTTTTTCTCCTGCATCCCGTTCCATTTGTGCTACTTGAAAGAACGTCCCTCCACATGCTCAGTTCTGAGTGATAAGTGAGTGTGAAAGCCGTAATTAACCTAGCTTGTTGGGAAAATATAGTTTCTTTTCAGTTGGAAAGTGCACTACATTCAAATATATGGGGAGGTACCAGCTCAAACTCGGGTTAAAATTGAAAACTGTAGGAACTTCAAACAGGCACTAGGAAACAGACTGAGAAACCAGAGTAAGTGTTGCTCCTGCAACAAGTTCCCCTTTTTCTATTTGAACGAAAGTCTCTCAACATGCTTATTTCTGAGAGAAAATGTGTGTGAAAGCCGTCCTTTTCCTAGCTTGTAGGGAAAACAAGATTTCCTTTCAGTTGGTATCTGCACTGCATACATATATAGGGGAGGTACTAGCTCCAACTAGAGTTTACGGTGAGAATTGCAGGAAATTCAAACAGGCACTAGAAAACCGACTGAGAAACCAGAGTAATGGTTGCTCATGCAAATCATTCCCATTCTGCTATTTAAACGAACGTTTCTCCACATGCTCAGTTCTGAGAGATAAGTGTGTGTGAAAGCCGTACTTCATCTAGCTTCTAGGGAACACAGACTTTCCTTTCAGTAGGAAATTGCACTTCATTTATTTATATGGGGAGGTAGTAGCTCCAACTCGGTTTCAAAGTAAAAACTGTACGAACTTCAAACCGGCACTAGGAAACAGACTGAGAAACCAGAGTAAGTGTTGCACTTGCAACTCGTTCCACTTGGGCTATTTGGACGAAAGTCTCTCCACATGCTCAGTTCAGAATTATATGTGAGTGTGAAAGCCGTCTTTCACCTAGCTTGTTCGGAACACAAAGATTCTTTTCAGGTGTAAATTGTACTACATACCCTTATATGAGGAGGTACTACATCCAACTCGGTTTTAATCTAAAAACTGTAGGAATTTCAAACCGGCACTAGGAAGCACGCTTAGAAACCAGAGTAAGTGTTGCAACTGCAACTCGTTACCCTAGTGCTATTGGAACGAAAGCCACTTCACATGCTCAGTTCTGAGATATAAGTGTGTGTGAAAGCCGTCCTTCACCAAGCTTGTTGGGAACACTTTGTTTCTTTCAGTTGGAATCTGCAGTACATACATATATATGTCGAGGTACTAGCTACATTTCCTGTTTACGGTGAAAGCTGCAAGAACATCAAACCGGCATTAGGAAACAGACTGAGAAACCAGAGTACGTGTTACAAATGTATCCTGTTCCCTTTGTGTTCGTTGAATGGACGTCTCTCCACATGCTCATTTTGGAGGGATAACTGTGTATGGAAGCCGTGCTTCACCTATCTTGTTGGGAACACAAAGTTCCTTTACAGTTGGAATCTGCACTACATACATATATATATGGGCTGGTACAAGCTCCAACTCGGTATTACACTGAAAACTGCAGGAACTTCAAAACGGCACTACGAAACACAGTGAGAATGCAGAGTAACAGTTTACCCTGCACCCGGGTCCCCTTGTGCTATTTGAACGAATGTCTCTCCACATGCTCATTTCTGAGAGATACTTGTGTTTGAAAGCCGTACTTCACCTAACTTGTTGGGAACACAAAATTTCATTTAAGTTGAAAACTGCACTACATACATATATATGGGTAGGTACTAGCTCCAACTGTGTTTTACAGTGAAAACTGCAGGAACTTCAAACCGGAAATAGGACACAGACTTAGATACCAGAAAAAGGGTTAACCCTGCAAAGCATTACCATTTTGCTAGTTGAAAGAACGTCTCTGTTCGTACTCAGGTCTGACAGATAAGTGTGTCTTAAAGGCGTCCTTCAACTAGCTTGTTGGGAAAATAAAGTTTCTTTTCATTTCTAATCAACACTACATACTTAAATAAGGGGAGGTACTAGCTACATCTCGGTTTTACGGTGAAATCTGCAGGAACATCAAACAGGCATTAGGAAAAAGACTGAGAAACCAGAGTATGTGTTACAAATGCAAATTTTTCCAGTTGTGTTCGTTGAACGAACTTCTCTCCACATGCTCATTTCAAAGAGATAACTGTGTGTGGAATCCTTGCTTCATTTATCTTGTTGGGAACACAAAAATTCTTTTCATTTGGAAATTGCACTACATACATATATATGGGCTGGTACAAGCTCCAACTCGGTATTACACTGAAAACTGCAGGAACTTCAAAACGGCACTAGGAAACACAGTGAGAATCCAGAGTAACAGTTTCCCCTGCACCCGGGTCCCCTTGTGCTATTTGAACGAATGTCTCTCCACATGCACTTTTCTGAGAGATACGTGTGTGTGAAAGCCGTACTTCACCTAACTTGTTGGGAACAAAAAGTTTCATTTAATTTGGAAACTGCACTAAATACATATATATGGGTAGGTACTAGCTCCAACTGTGTTTTACAGTGAAAACTGCAGGAACTTCAAACCGGAACTAGGACACAGACTTAGATACCAGAAAAAGTGTTACCCCTGCAACGCGTTACCATTTTGCTAGTTGAAAGAACGTCTCTCTACGTACTCAGGTCTGACAGATAAGTGTGTCTTAAAGGGGTGCTTCAACTAGCTTGTTGGGAAAATAATGATTTTTTTTATTTCTAATCTACACTACATACTTATATAAGGGGAGGTACTAGCTACATCTCAGGTTTACGGTGAAATCTGCAGGAACATCAAACAGGCATTAGGGAAAAGTCTGAGAAACCAGATTATGTGTTACAAATGCAAATGTTTCCAGTTGTATTCGTTGAACGAACGTCTCTCCACATGCTCATTTCAAAGAGATACCTGTGTGTGGAAACCTTGCTTCACTTATCTTGTTGTGAACACAAAATTTCTTTTCATTTTGAAACTACACTACATATATATATTTATGGGCAGGTACAAACTTAATCTCGGTATTACACGGAAAACTGCAGGAACTTCAAACCGGCACTAGGAAATAGCCTCAGAAACCAGAGTAATGTTTTCTCTTGCAACCCGTTCCATTTTTGCTAGTTGAACGAACGTCTATCCACATGCTCATTTCTGAGTGATAAGTGTGTGTGAAAGCCGTCCTTCAACTTACTTGTTGAGAACACAAGATTCTTTTCAGCTGCAAAGTGCATTACATACATATATATGATGAGGTACTAGCTCCAACTCGGTTTTTCAGTGAAAACTGCTAGAAATTCAACCCTGCACTAGGAAACAGACTGAAAATCCAGAGTAATTGTTTCCCCTGAATACCGTTCCCCTTGTGCTAGTTGAAAGAAAGTCTCTGCACATGCAGAGTTCTGAGACATAATGGTGTGTGAAAGCTGTTCTTCACCTAGCTTGTTGGGAAAACAAAGTATCTTTTCAGTTGGAAAGTGCACTGCATACAGATATGGGGAGTTAATACCTACATCTTGAGGTTACGGTGAAAACTGCAGGAACATCAAACCGGCGTAAGGAAAAAAAATAAAAACCAGAGTACGTGTTACAACTGCAAGCTTTTCCCTTTGTGTTCGTTGAACGAACGACTCTCCACATGCTCATTTCTTAGGGACAACTGTGTGTGGAATCCGTGCTTCACCTATCTGGTTGGGAACACAAAGTTTCTTTTCAGTTGGAATCTGCACTACATACATATATATAGGGAGGTACAAGTTCCCAATCGTGTTTACAGTGAAAACTGCAGGAAATTCAAACCGGCACTAGGAAACACAGTGAGAAACCAGAGTAAGAGTTTCTCATGCAAACCGTTCCCCTTGTGTTAGTTGAAAGAACGTCTCTATACATACTCAGGTCTGACAGAAAAGTGAGTGTTAAAGGTGTTTTGCACCTTGCTTATTTTGAAAACAAAATGTCTTTTAATTTCCAATCTGCAATACATACATATATATAAGGAGGTACTTGATCCAACTTGTGTTTATAATGAAAACTGCAGGAATTTCAAACCGGCACTAGGAACAGAGAGAGAAACCAGAGTAAGTGTTTATCCTGCAACCCGTTCCACTTGTGCTTGTTGAACGAACGTCTCTCTTCATGGTCAGTTCTAAGAGATAAGGGTTTGTGAATGCCGTCCTTCAGTAGCTTGTTGGGAACATATAGATTCTTTTCAGTTGGAAAGTGCACTTCTTTCAAATATATGGGGAGGTACTAGCTCCAACTCGCGTTTAAATTGAAAACTGTAGGAACATCAAACCGGCACTAGGAAACAGACTGAGATACCAGAGTCAATGTTGATCCAGCAATCAGTTCCCCTTGTGCTATTTGAACGAACTTCTCTCCACATGCTCATTTCGGAGAGATAACTGTGTGTGGAATCCTTGCTTCACTTATCTTGTTGGGAACACAAAATTTCTTTTCATTTGGAAACTGCACTACATACATATATATGGGCTGGTAAAAGCTGCAACTCGGTATTACACTGAAAACTGCAGGAACTTGAAACCGGCACTAGGAAACAGACTGAGAAACCAGAGGAATTTTTTCTCCTGCATCCCGTTCCATTTGTGCTACTTGAAAGAACGTCCCTCCACATGCTCAGTTCTGAGTGATAAGTGAGTGTGAAAGCCGTAATTAACCTAGCTTGTTGGGAAAATATAGTTTCTTTTCAGTTGGAAAGTGCACTACATTCAAATATATGGGGAGGTACCAGCTCAAACTCGGGTTAAAATTGAAAACTGTAGGAACTTCAAACAGGCACTAGGAAACAGACTGAGAAACCAGAGTAAGTGTTGCTCCTGCAACAAGTTCCCCTTTTTCTATTTGAACGAAAGTCTCTCAACATGCTTATTTCTGAGAGAAAATGTGTGTGAAAGCCGTCCTTTTCCTAGCTTGTAGGGAAAACAAGATTTCCTTTCAGTTGGTATCTGCACTGCATACATATATAGGGGAGGTACTAGCTCCAACTAGAGTTTACGGTGAGAATTGCAGGAAATTCAAACAGGCACTAGAAAACCGACTGAGAAACCAGAGTAATGGTTGCTCATGCAAATCATTCCCATTCTGCTATTTAAACGAACGTTTCTCCACATGCTCAGTTCTGAGAGATAAGTGTGTGTGAAAGCCGTACTTCATCTAGCTTCTAGGGAACACAGACTTTCCTTTCAGTAGGAAATTGCACTTCATTTATTTATATGGGGAGGTAGTAGCTCCAACTCGGTTTCAAAGTAAAAACTGTACGAACTTCAAACCGGCACTAGGAAACAGACTGAGAAACCAGAGTAAGTGTTGCACTTGCAACTCGTTCCACTTGGGCTATTTGGACGAAAGTCTCTCCACATGCTCAGTTCAGAATTATATGTGAGTGTGAAAGCCGTCTTTCACCTAGCTTGTTCGGAACACAAAGATTCTTTTCAGGTGTAAATTGTACTACATACCCTTATATGAGGAGGTACTACATCCAACTCGGTTTTAATCTAAAAACTGTAGGAATTTCAAACCGGCACTAGGAAGCACGCTTAGAAACCAGAGTAAGTGTTGCAACTGCAACTCGTTACCCTAGTGCTATTGGAACGAAAGCCACTTCACATGCTCAGTTCTGAGATATAAGTGTGTGTGAAAGCCGTCCTTCACCAAGCTTGTTGGGAACACTTTGTTTCTTTCAGTTGGAATCTGCAGTACATACATATATATGTCGAGGTACTAGCTACATTTCCTGTTTACGGTGAAAGCTGCAAGAACATCAAACCGGCATTAGGAAACAGACTGAGAAACCAGAGTACGTGTTACAAATGTATCCTGTTCCCTTTGTGTTCGTTGAATGGACGTCTCTCCACATGCTCATTTTGGAGGGATAACTGTGTATGGAAGCCGTGCTTCACCTATCTTGTTGGGAACACAAAGTTCCTTTACAGTTGGAATCTGCACTACATACATATATATATGGGCTGGTACAAGCTCCAACTCGGTATTACACTGAAAACTGCAGGAACTTCAAAACGGCACTACGAAACACAGTGAGAATGCAGAGTAACAGTTTACCCTGCACCCGGGTCCCCTTGTGCTATTTGAACGAATGTCTCTCCACATGCTCATTTCTGAGAGATACTTGTGTTTGAAAGCCGTACTTCACCTAACTTGTTGGGAACACAAAATTTCATTTAAGTTGAAAACTGCACTACATACATATATATGGGTAGGTACTAGCTCCAACTGTGTTTTACAGTGAAAACTGCAGGAACTTCAAACCGGAAATAGGACACAGACTTAGATACCAGAAAAAGGGTTAACCCTGCAAAGCATTACCATTTTGCTAGTTGAAAGAACGTCTCTCTTCGTACTCAGGTCTGACAGATAAGTGTGTCTTAAAGGCGTCCTTCAACTAGCTTGTTGGGAAAATAAAGTTTCTTTTCATTTCTAATCAACACTACATACTTAAATAAGGGGAGGTACTAGCTACATCTCGGTTTTACGGTGAAATCTGCAGGAACATCAAACAGGCATTAGGAAAAAGACTGAGAAACCAGAGTATGTGTTACAAATGCAAATTTTTCCAGTTGTGTTCGTTGAACGAACTTCTCTCCACATGCTCATTTCAAAGAGATAACTGTGTGTGGAATCCTTGCTTCATTTATCTTGTTGGGAACACAAAAATTCTTTTCATTTGGAAATTGCACTACATACATATATATGGGCTGGTACAAGCTCCAACTCGGTATTACACTGAAAACTGCAGGAACTTCAAAACGGCACTAGGAAACACAGTGAGAATCCAGAGTAACAGTTTCCCCTGCACCCGGGTCCCCTTGTGCTATTTGAACGAATGTCTCTCCACATGCACTTTTCTGAGAGATACGTGTGTGTGAAAGCCGTACTTCACCTAACTTGTTGGGAACAAAAAGTTTCATTTAATTTGGAAACTGCACTAAATACATATATATGGGTAGGTACTAGCTCCAACTGTGTTTTACAGTGAAAACTGCAGGAACTTCAAACCGGAACTAGGACACAGACTTAGATACCAGAAAAAGTGTTACCCCTGCAACGCGTTACCATTTTGCTAGTTGAAAGAACGTCTCTCTACGTACTCAGGTCTGACAGATAAGTGTGTCTTAAAGGGGTGCTTCAACTAGCTTGTTGGGAAAATAATGATTTTTTTTATTTCTAATCTACACTACATACTTATATAAGGGGAGGTACTAGCTACATCTCAGGTTTACGGTGAAATCTGCAGGAACATCAAACAGGCATTAGGGAAAAGTCTGAGAAACCAGATTATGTGTTACAAATGCAAATGTTTCCAGTTGTATTCGTTGAACGAACGTCTCTCCACATGCTCATTTCAAAGAGATACCTGTGTGTGGAAACCTTGCTTCACTTATCTTGTTGTGAACACAAAATTTCTTTTCATTTTGAAACTACACTACATATATATATTTATGGGCAGGTACAAACTTAATCTCGGTATTACACGGAAAACTGCAGGAACTTCAAACCGGCACTAGGAAATAGCCTCAGAAACCAGAGTAATGTTTTCTCTTGCAACCCGTTCCATTTTTGCTAGTTGAACGAACGTCTATCCACATGCTCATTTCTGAGTGATAAGTGTGTGTGAAAGCCGTCCTTCAACTTACTTGTTGAGAACACAAGATTCTTTTCAGCTGCAAAGTGCATTACATACATATATATGATGAGGTACTAGCTCCAACTCGGTTTTTCAGTGAAAACTGCTAGAAATTCAACCCTGCACTAGGAAACAGACTGAAAATCCAGAGTAATTGTTTCCCCTGAATACCGTTCCCCTTGTGCTAGTTGAAAGAAAGTCTCTGCACATGCAGAGTTCTGAGACATAATGGTGTGTGAAAGCTGTTCTTCACCTAGCTTGTTGGGAAAACAAAGTATCTTTTCAGTTGGAAAGTGCACTGCATACAGATATGGGGAGTTAATACCTACATCTTGAGGTTACGGTGAAAACTGCAGGAACATCAAACCGGCGTAAGGAAAAAAAATAAAAACCAGAGTACGTGTTACAACTGCAAGCTTTTCCCTTTGTGTTCGTTGAACGAACGACTCTCCACATGCTCATTTCTTAGGGACAACTGTGTGTGGAATCCGTGCTTCACCTATCTGGTTGGGAACACAAAGTTTCTTTTCAGTTGGAATCTGCACTACATACATATATATAGGGAGGTACAAGTTCCCAATCGTGTTTACAGTGAAAACTGCAGGAAATTCAAACCGGCACTAGGAAACACAGTGAGAAACCAGAGTAAGAGTTTCTCATGCAAACCGTTCCCCTTGTGTTAGTTGAAAGAACGTCTCTATACATACTCAGGTCTGACAGAAAAGTGAGTGTTAAAGGTGTTTTGCACCTTGCTTATTTTGAAAACAAAATGTCTTTTAATTTCCAATCTGCAATACATACATATATATAAGGAGGTACTTGATCCAACTTGTGTTTATAATGAAAACTGCAGGAATTTCAAACCGGCACTAGGAACAGAGAGAGAAACCAGAGTAAGTGTTTATCCTGCAACCCGTTCCACTTGTGCTTGTTGAACGAACGTCTCTCTTCATGGTCAGTTCTAAGAGATAAGGGTTTGTGAATGCCGTCCTTCAGTAGCTTGTTGGGAACATATAGATTCTTTTCAGTTGGAAAGTGCACTTCTTTCAAATATATGGGGAGGTACTAGCTCCAACTCGCGTTTAAATTGAAAACTGTAGGAACATCAAACCGGCACTAGGAAACAGACTGAGATACCAGAGTCAATGTTGATCCAGCAATCAGTTCCCCTTGTGCTATTTGAACGAACTTCTCTCCACATGCTCATTTCGGAGAGATAACTGTGTGTGGAATCCTTGCTTCACTTATCTTGTTGGGAACACAAAATTTCTTTTCATTTGGAAACTGCACTACATACATATATATGGGCTGGTAAAAGCTGCAACTCGGTATTACACTGAAAACTGCAGGAACTTGAAACCGGCACTAGGAAACAGACTGAGAAACCAGAGGAATTTTTTCTCCTGCATCCCGTTCCATTTGTGCTACTTGAAAGAACGTCCCTCCACATGCTCAGTTCTGAGTGATAAGTGAGTGTGAAAGCCGTAATTAACCTAGCTTGTTGGGAAAATATAGTTTCTTTTCAGTTGGAAAGTGCACTACATTCAAATATATGGGGAGGTACCAGCTCAAACTCGGGTTAAAATTGAAAACTGTAGGAACTTCAAACAGGCACTAGGAAACAGACTGAGAAACCAGAGTAAGTGTTGCTCCTGCAACAAGTTCCCCTTTTTCTATTTGAACGAAAGTCTCTCAACATGCTTATTTCTGAGAGAAAATGTGTGTGAAAGCCGTCCTTTTCCTAGCTTGTAGGGAAAACAAGATTTCCTTTCAGTTGGTATCTGCACTGCATACATATATAGGGGAGGTACTAGCTCCAACTAGAGTTTACGGTGAGAATTGCAGGAAATTCAAACAGGCACTAGAAAACCGACTGAGAAACCAGAGTAATGGTTGCTCATGCAAATCATTCCCATTCTGCTATTTAAACGAACGTTTCTCCACATGCTCAGTTCTGAGAGATAAGTGTGTGTGAAAGCCGTACTTCATCTAGCTTCTAGGGAACACAGACTTTCCTTTCAGTAGGAAATTGCACTTCATTTATTTATATGGGGAGGTAGTAGCTCCAACTCGGTTTCAAAGTAAAAACTGTACGAACTTCAAACCGGCACTAGGAAACAGACTGAGAAACCAGAGTAAGTGTTGCACTTGCAACTCGTTCCACTTGGGCTATTTGGACGAAAGTCTCTCCACATGCTCAGTTCAGAATTATATGTGAGTGTGAAAGCCGTCTTTCACCTAGCTTGTTCGGAACACAAAGATTCTTTTCAGGTGTAAATTGTACTACATACCCTTATATGAGGAGGTACTACATCCAACTCGGTTTTAATCTAAAAACTGTAGGAATTTCAAACCGGCACTAGGAAGCACGCTTAGAAACCAGAGTAAGTGTTGCAACTGCAACTCGTTACCCTAGTGCTATTGGAACGAAAGCCACTTCACATGCTCAGTTCTGAGATATAAGTGTGTGTGAAAGCCGTCCTTCACCAAGCTTGTTGGGAACACTTTGTTTCTTTCAGTTGGAATCTGCAGTACATACATATATATGTCGAGGTACTAGCTACATTTCCTGTTTACGGTGAAAGCTGCAAGAACATCAAACCGGCATTAGGAAACAGACTGAGAAACCAGAGTACGTGTTACAAATGTATCCTGTTCCCTTTGTGTTCGTTGAATGGACGTCTCTCCACATGCTCATTTTGGAGGGATAACTGTGTATGGAAGCCGTGCTTCACCTATCTTGTTGGGAACACAAAGTTCCTTTACAGTTGGAATCTGCACTACATACATATATATATGGGCTGGTACAAGCTCCAACTCGGTATTACACTGAAAACTGCAGGAACTTCAAAACGGCACTACGAAACACAGTGAGAATGCAGAGTAACAGTTTACCCTGCACCCGGGTCCCCTTGTGCTATTTGAACGAATGTCTCTCCACATGCTCATTTCTGAGAGATACTTGTGTTTGAAAGCCGTACTTCACCTAACTTGTTGGGAACACAAAATTTCATTTAAGTTGAAAACTGCACTACATACATATATATGGGTAGGTACTAGCTCCAACTGTGTTTTACAGTGAAAACTGCAGGAACTTCAAACCGGAAATAGGACACAGACTTAGATACCAGAAAAAGGGTTAACCCTGCAAAGCATTACCATTTTGCTAGTTGAAAGAACGTCTCTCTTCGTACTCAGGTCTGACAGATAAGTGTGTCTTAAAGGCGTCCTTCAACTAGCTTGTTGGGAAAATAAAGTTTCTTTTCATTTCTAATCAACACTACATACTTAAATAAGGGGAGGTACTAGCTACATCTCGGTTTTACGGTGAAATCTGCAGGAACATCAAACAGGCATTAGGAAAAAGACTGAGAAACCAGAGTATGTGTTACAAATGCAAATTTTTCCAGTTGTGTTCGTTGAACGAACTTCTCTCCACATGCTCATTTCAAAGAGATAACTGTGTGTGGAATCCTTGCTTCATTTATCTTGTTGGGAACACAAAAATTCTTTTCATTTGGAAATTGCACTACATACATATATATGGGCTGGTACAAGCTCCAACTCGGTATTACACTGAAAACTGCAGGAACTTCAAAACGGCACTAGGAAACACAGTGAGAATCCAGAGTAACAGTTTCCCCTGCACCCGGGTCCCCTTGTGCTATTTGAACGAATGTCTCTCCACATGCACTTTTCTGAGAGATACGTGTGTGTGAAAGCCGTACTTCACCTAACTTGTTGGGAACAAAAAGTTTCATTTAATTTGGAAACTGCACTAAATACATATATATGGGTAGGTACTAGCTCCAACTGTGTTTTACAGTGAAAACTGCAGGAACTTCAAACCGGAACTAGGACACAGACTTAGATACCAGAAAAAGTGTTACCCCTGCAACGCGTTACCATTTTGCTAGTTGAAAGAACGTCTCTCTACGTACTCAGGTCTGACAGATAAGTGTGTCTTAAAGGGGTGCTTCAACTAGCTTGTTGGGAAAATAATGATTTTTTTTATTTCTAATCTACACTACATACTTATATAAGGGGAGGTACTAGCTACATCTCAGGTTTACGGTGAAATCTGCAGGAACATCAAACAGGCATTAGGGAAAAGTCTGAGAAACCAGATTATGTGTTACAAATGCAAATGTTTCCAGTTGTATTCGTTGAACGAACGTCTCTCCACATGCTCATTTCAAAGAGATACCTGTGTGTGGAAACCTTGCTTCACTTATCTTGTTGTGAACACAAAATTTCTTTTCATTTTGAAACTACACTACATATATATATTTATGGGCAGGTACAAACTTAATCTCGGTATTACACGGAAAACTGCAGGAACTTCAAACCGGCACTAGGAAATAGCCTCAGAAACCAGAGTAATGTTTTCTCTTGCAACCCGTTCCATTTTTGCTAGTTGAACGAACGTCTATCCACATGCTCATTTCTGAGTGATAAGTGTGTGTGAAAGCCGTCCTTCAACTTACTTGTTGAGAACACAAGATTCTTTTCAGCTGCAAAGTGCATTACATACATATATATGATGAGGTACTAGCTCCAACTCGGTTTTTCAGTGAAAACTGCTAGAAATTCAACCCTGCACTAGGAAACAGACTGAAAATCCAGAGTAATTGTTTCCCCTGAATACCGTTCCCCTTGTGCTAGTTGAAAGAAAGTCTCTGCACATGCAGAGTTCTGAGACATAATGGTGTGTGAAAGCTGTTCTTCACCTAGCTTGTTGGGAAAACAAAGTATCTTTTCAGTTGGAAAGTGCACTGCATACAGATATGGGGAGTTAATACCTACATCTTGAGGTTACGGTGAAAACTGCAGGAACATCAAACCGGCGTAAGGAAAAAAAATAAAAACCAGAGTACGTGTTACAACTGCAAGCTTTTCCCTTTGTGTTCGTTGAACGAACGACTCTCCACATGCTCATTTCTTAGGGACAACTGTGTGTGGAATCCGTGCTTCACCTATCTGGTTGGGAACACAAAGTTTCTTTTCAGTTGGAATCTGCACTACATACATATATATAGGGAGGTACAAGTTCCCAATCGTGTTTACAGTGAAAACTGCAGGAAATTCAAACCGGCACTAGGAAACACAGTGAGAAACCAGAGTAAGAGTTTCTCATGCAAACCGTTCCCCTTGTGTTAGTTGAAAGAACGTCTCTATACATACTCAGGTCTGACAGAAAAGTGAGTGTTAAAGGTGTTTTGCACCTTGCTTATTTTGAAAACAAAATGTCTTTTAATTTCCAATCTGCAATACATACATATATATAAGGAGGTACTTGATCCAACTTGTGTTTATAATGAAAACTGCAGGAATTTCAAACCGGCACTAGGAACAGAGAGAGAAACCAGAGTAAGTGTTTATCCTGCAACCCGTTCCACTTGTGCTTGTTGAACGAACGTCTCTCTTCATGGTCAGTTCTAAGAGATAAGGGTTTGTGAATGCCGTCCTTCAGTAGCTTGTTGGGAACATATAGATTCTTTTCAGTTGGAAAGTGCACTTCTTTCAAATATATGGGGAGGTACTAGCTCCAACTCGCGTTTAAATTGAAAACTGTAGGAACATCAAACCGGCACTAGGAAACAGACTGAGATACCAGAGTCAATGTTGATCCAGCAATCAGTTCCCCTTGTGCTATTTGAACGAACTTCTCTCCACATGCTCATTTCGGAGAGATAACTGTGTGTGGAATCCTTGCTTCACTTATCTTGTTGGGAACACAAAATTTCTTTTCATTTGGAAACTGCACTACATACATATATATGGGCTGGTAAAAGCTGCAACTCGGTATTACACTGAAAACTGCAGGAACTTGAAACCGGCACTAGGAAACAGACTGAGAAACCAGAGGAATTTTTTCTCCTGCATCCCGTTCCATTTGTGCTACTTGAAAGAACGTCCCTCCACATGCTCAGTTCTGAGTGATAAGTGAGTGTGAAAGCCGTAATTAACCTAGCTTGTTGGGAAAATATAGTTTCTTTTCAGTTGGAAAGTGCACTACATTCAAATATATGGGGAGGTACCAGCTCAAACTCGGGTTAAAATTGAAAACTGTAGGAACTTCAAACAGGCACTAGGAAACAGACTGAGAAACCAGAGTAAGTGTTGCTCCTGCAACAAGTTCCCCTTTTTCTATTTGAACGAAAGTCTCTCAACATGCTTATTTCTGAGAGAAAATGTGTGTGAAAGCCGTCCTTTTCCTAGCTTGTAGGGAAAACAAGATTTCCTTTCAGTTGGTATCTGCACTGCATACATATATAGGGGAGGTACTAGCTCCAACTAGAGTTTACGGTGAGAATTGCAGGAAATTCAAACAGGCACTAGAAAACCGACTGAGAAACCAGAGTAATGGTTGCTCATGCAAATCATTCCCATTCTGCTATTTAAACGAACGTTTCTCCACATGCTCAGTTCTGAGAGATAAGTGTGTGTGAAAGCCGTACTTCATCTAGCTTCTAGGGAACACAGACTTTCCTTTCAGTAGGAAATTGCACTTCATTTATTTATATGGGGAGGTAGTAGCTCCAACTCGGTTTCAAAGTAAAAACTGTACGAACTTCAAACCGGCACTAGGAAACAGACTGAGAAACCAGAGTAAGTGTTGCACTTGCAACTCGTTCCACTTGGGCTATTTGGACGAAAGTCTCTCCACATGCTCAGTTCAGAATTATATGTGAGTGTGAAAGCCGTCTTTCACCTAGCTTGTTCGGAACACAAAGATTCTTTTCAGGTGTAAATTGTACTACATACCCTTATATGAGGAGGTACTACATCCAACTCGGTTTTAATCTAAAAACTGTAGGAATTTCAAACCGGCACTAGGAAGCACGCTTAGAAACCAGAGTAAGTGTTGCAACTGCAACTCGTTACCCTAGTGCTATTGGAACGAAAGCCACTTCACATGCTCAGTTCTGAGATATAAGTGTGTGTGAAAGCCGTCCTTCACCAAGCTTGTTGGGAACACTTTGTTTCTTTCAGTTGGAATCTGCAGTACATACATATATATGTCGAGGTACTAGCTACATTTCCTGTTTACGGTGAAAGCTGCAAGAACATCAAACCGGCATTAGGAAACAGACTGAGAAACCAGAGTACGTGTTACAAATGTATCCTGTTCCCTTTGTGTTCGTTGAATGGACGTCTCTCCACATGCTCATTTTGGAGGGATAACTGTGTATGGAAGCCGTGCTTCACCTATCTTGTTGGGAACACAAAGTTCCTTTACAGTTGGAATCTGCACTACATACATATATATATGGGCTGGTACAAGCTCCAACTCGGTATTACACTGAAAACTGCAGGAACTTCAAAACGGCACTACGAAACACAGTGAGAATGCAGAGTAACAGTTTACCCTGCACCCGGGTCCCCTTGTGCTATTTGAACGAATGTCTCTCCACATGCTCATTTCTGAGAGATACTTGTGTTTGAAAGCCGTACTTCACCTAACTTGTTGGGAACACAAAATTTCATTTAAGTTGAAAACTGCACTACATACATATATATGGGTAGGTACTAGCTCCAACTGTGTTTTACAGTGAAAACTGCAGGAACTTCAAACCGGAAATAGGACACAGACTTAGATACCAGAAAAAGGGTTAACCCTGCAAAGCATTACCATTTTGCTAGTTGAAAGAACGTCTCTCTTCGTACTCAGGTCTGACAGATAAGTGTGTCTTAAAGGCGTCCTTCAACTAGCTTGTTGGGAAAATAAAGTTTCTTTTCATTTCTAATCAACACTACATACTTAAATAAGGGGAGGTACTAGCTACATCTCGGTTTTACGGTGAAATCTGCAGGAACATCAAACAGGCATTAGGAAAAAGACTGAGAAACCAGAGTATGTGTTACAAATGCAAATTTTTCCAGTTGTGTTCGTTGAACGAACTTCTCTCCACATGCTCATTTCAAAGAGATAACTGTGTGTGGAATCCTTGCTTCATTTATCTTGTTGGGAACACAAAAATTCTTTTCATTTGGAAATTGCACTACATACATATATATGGGCTGGTACAAGCTCCAACTCGGTATTACACTGAAAACTGCAGGAACTTCAAAACGGCACTAGGAAACACAGTGAGAATCCAGAGTAACAGTTTCCCCTGCACCCGGGTCCCCTTGTGCTATTTGAACGAATGTCTCTCCACATGCACTTTTCTGAGAGATACGTGTGTGTGAAAGCCGTACTTCACCTAACTTGTTGGGAACAAAAAGTTTCATTTAATTTGGAAACTGCACTAAATACATATATATGGGTAGGTACTAGCTCCAACTGTGTTTTACAGTGAAAACTGCAGGAACTTCAAACCGGAACTAGGACACAGACTTAGATACCAGAAAAAGTGTTACCCCTGCAACGCGTTACCATTTTGCTAGTTGAAAGAACGTCTCTCTACGTACTCAGGTCTGACAGATAAGTGTGTCTTAAAGGGGTGCTTCAACTAGCTTGTTGGGAAAATAATGATTTTTTTTATTTCTAATCTACACTACATACTTATATAAGGGGAGGTACTAGCTACATCTCAGGTTTACGGTGAAATCTGCAGGAACATCAAACAGGCATTAGGGAAAAGTCTGAGAAACCAGATTATGTGTTACAAATGCAAATGTTTCCAGTTGTATTCGTTGAACGAACGTCTCTCCACATGCTCATTTCAAAGAGATACCTGTGTGTGGAAACCTTGCTTCACTTATCTTGTTGTGAACACAAAATTTCTTTTCATTTTGAAACTACACTACATATATATATTTATGGGCAGGTACAAACTTAATCTCGGTATTACACGGAAAACTGCAGGAACTTCAAACCGGCACTAGGAAATAGCCTCAGAAACCAGAGTAATGTTTTCTCTTGCAACCCGTTCCATTTTTGCTAGTTGAACGAACGTCTATCCACATGCTCATTTCTGAGTGATAAGTGTGTGTGAAAGCCGTCCTTCAACTTACTTGTTGAGAACACAAGATTCTTTTCAGCTGCAAAGTGCATTACATACATATATATGATGAGGTACTAGCTCCAACTCGGTTTTTCAGTGAAAACTGCTAGAAATTCAACCCTGCACTAGGAAACAGACTGAAAATCCAGAGTAATTGTTTCCCCTGAATACCGTTCCCCTTGTGCTAGTTGAAAGAAAGTCTCTGCACATGCAGAGTTCTGAGACATAATGGTGTGTGAAAGCTGTTCTTCACCTAGCTTGTTGGGAAAACAAAGTATCTTTTCAGTTGGAAAGTGCACTGCATACAGATATGGGGAGTTAATACCTACATCTTGAGGTTACGGTGAAAACTGCAGGAACATCAAACCGGCGTAAGGAAAAAAAATAAAAACCAGAGTACGTGTTACAACTGCAAGCTTTTCCCTTTGTGTTCGTTGAACGAACGACTCTCCACATGCTCATTTCTTAGGGACAACTGTGTGTGGAATCCGTGCTTCACCTATCTGGTTGGGAACACAAAGTTTCTTTTCAGTTGGAATCTGCACTACATACATATATATAGGGAGGTACAAGTTCCCAATCGTGTTTACAGTGAAAACTGCAGGAAATTCAAACCGGCACTAGGAAACACAGTGAGAAACCAGAGTAAGAGTTTCTCATGCAAACCGTTCCCCTTGTGTTAGTTGAAAGAACGTCTCTATACATACTCAGGTCTGACAGAAAAGTGAGTGTTAAAGGTGTTTTGCACCTTGCTTATTTTGAAAACAAAATGTCTTTTAATTTCCAATCTGCAATACATACATATATATAAGGAGGTACTTGATCCAACTTGTGTTTATAATGAAAACTGCAGGAATTTCAAACCGGCACTAGGAACAGAGAGAGAAACCAGAGTAAGTGTTTATCCTGCAACCCGTTCCACTTGTGCTTGTTGAACGAACGTCTCTCTTCATGGTCAGTTCTAAGAGATAAGGGTTTGTGAATGCCGTCCTTCAGTAGCTTGTTGGGAACATATAGATTCTTTTCAGTTGGAAAGTGCACTTCTTTCAAATATATGGGGAGGTACTAGCTCCAACTCGCGTTTAAATTGAAAACTGTAGGAACATCAAACCGGCACTAGGAAACAGACTGAGATACCAGAGTCAATGTTGATCCAGCAATCAGTTCCCCTTGTGCTATTTGAACGAACTTCTCTCCACATGCTCATTTCGGAGAGATAACTGTGTGTGGAATCCTTGCTTCACTTATCTTGTTGGGAACACAAAATTTCTTTTCATTTGGAAACTGCACTACATACATATATATGGGCTGGTAAAAGCTGCAACTCGGTATTACACTGAAAACTGCAGGAACTTGAAACCGGCACTAGGAAACAGACTGAGAAACCAGAGGAATTTTTTCTCCTGCATCCCGTTCCATTTGTGCTACTTGAAAGAACGTCCCTCCACATGCTCAGTTCTGAGTGATAAGTGAGTGTGAAAGCCGTAATTAACCTAGCTTGTTGGGAAAATATAGTTTCTTTTCAGTTGGAAAGTGCACTACATTCAAATATATGGGGAGGTACCAGCTCAAACTCGGGTTAAAATTGAAAACTGTAGGAACTTCAAACAGGCACTAGGAAACAGACTGAGAAACCAGAGTAAGTGTTGCTCCTGCAACAAGTTCCCCTTTTTCTATTTGAACGAAAGTCTCTCAACATGCTTATTTCTGAGAGAAAATGTGTGTGAAAGCCGTCCTTTTCCTAGCTTGTAGGGAAAACAAGATTTCCTTTCAGTTGGTATCTGCACTGCATACATATATAGGGGAGGTACTAGCTCCAACTAGAGTTTACGGTGAGAATTGCAGGAAATTCAAACAGGCACTAGAAAACCGACTGAGAAACCAGAGTAATGGTTGCTCATGCAAATCATTCCCATTCTGCTATTTAAACGAACGTTTCTCCACATGCTCAGTTCTGAGAGATAAGTGTGTGTGAAAGCCGTACTTCATCTAGCTTCTAGGGAACACAGACTTTCCTTTCAGTAGGAAATTGCACTTCATTTATTTATATGGGGAGGTAGTAGCTCCAACTCGGTTTCAAAGTAAAAACTGTACGAACTTCAAACCGGCACTAGGAAACAGACTGAGAAACCAGAGTAAGTGTTGCACTTGCAACTCGTTCCACTTGGGCTATTTGGACGAAAGTCTCTCCACATGCTCAGTTCAGAATTATATGTGAGTGTGAAAGCCGTCTTTCACCTAGCTTGTTCGGAACACAAAGATTCTTTTCAGGTGTAAATTGTACTACATACCCTTATATGAGGAGGTACTACATCCAACTCGGTTTTAATCTAAAAACTGTAGGAATTTCAAACCGGCACTAGGAAGCACGCTTAGAAACCAGAGTAAGTGTTGCAACTGCAACTCGTTACCCTAGTGCTATTGGAACGAAAGCCACTTCACATGCTCAGTTCTGAGATATAAGTGTGTGTGAAAGCCGTCCTTCACCAAGCTTGTTGGGAACACTTTGTTTCTTTCAGTTGGAATCTGCAGTACATACATATATATGTCGAGGTACTAGCTACATTTCCTGTTTACGGTGAAAGCTGCAAGAACATCAAACCGGCATTAGGAAACAGACTGAGAAACCAGAGTACGTGTTACAAATGTATCCTGTTCCCTTTGTGTTCGTTGAATGGACGTCTCTCCACATGCTCATTTTGGAGGGATAACTGTGTATGGAAGCCGTGCTTCACCTATCTTGTTGGGAACACAAAGTTCCTTTACAGTTGGAATCTGCACTACATACATATATATATGGGCTGGTACAAGCTCCAACTCGGTATTACACTGAAAACTGCAGGAACTTCAAAACGGCACTACGAAACACAGTGAGAATGCAGAGTAACAGTTTACCCTGCACCCGGGTCCCCTTGTGCTATTTGAACGAATGTCTCTCCACATGCTCATTTCTGAGAGATACTTGTGTTTGAAAGCCGTACTTCACCTAACTTGTTGGGAACACAAAATTTCATTTAAGTTGAAAACTGCACTACATACATATATATGGGTAGGTACTAGCTCCAACTGTGTTTTACAGTGAAAACTGCAGGAACTTCAAACCGGAAATAGGACACAGACTTAGATACCAGAAAAAGGGTTAACCCTGCAAAGCATTACCATTTTGCTAGTTGAAAGAACGTCTCTCTTCGTACTCAGGTCTGACAGATAAGTGTGTCTTAAAGGCGTCCTTCAACTAGCTTGTTGGGAAAATAAAGTTTCTTTTCATTTCTAATCAACACTACATACTTAAATAAGGGGAGGTACTAGCTACATCTCGGTTTTACGGTGAAATCTGCAGGAACATCAAACAGGCATTAGGAAAAAGACTGAGAAACCAGAGTATGTGTTACAAATGCAAATTTTTCCAGTTGTGTTCGTTGAACGAACTTCTCTCCACATGCTCATTTCAAAGAGATAACTGTGTGTGGAATCCTTGCTTCATTTATCTTGTTGGGAACACAAAAATTCTTTTCATTTGGAAATTGCACTACATACATATATATGGGCTGGTACAAGCTCCAACTCGGTATTACACTGAAAACTGCAGGAACTTCAAAACGGCACTAGGAAACACAGTGAGAATCCAGAGTAACAGTTTCCCCTGCACCCGGGTCCCCTTGTGCTATTTGAACGAATGTCTCTCCACATGCACTTTTCTGAGAGATACGTGTGTGTGAAAGCCGTACTTCACCTAACTTGTTGGGAACAAAAAGTTTCATTTAATTTGGAAACTGCACTAAATACATATATATGGGTAGGTACTAGCTCCAACTGTGTTTTACAGTGAAAACTGCAGGAACTTCAAACCGGAACTAGGACACAGACTTAGATACCAGAAAAAGTGTTACCCCTGCAACGCGTTACCATTTTGCTAGTTGAAAGAACGTCTCTCTACGTACTCAGGTCTGACAGATAAGTGTGTCTTAAAGGGGTGCTTCAACTAGCTTGTTGGGAAAATAATGATTTTTTTTATTTCTAATCTACACTACATACTTATATAAGGGGAGGTACTAGCTACATCTCAGGTTTACGGTGAAATCTGCAGGAACATCAAACAGGCATTAGGGAAAAGTCTGAGAAACCAGATTATGTGTTACAAATGCAAATGTTTCCAGTTGTATTCGTTGAACGAACGTCTCTCCACATGCTCATTTCAAAGAGATACCTGTGTGTGGAAACCTTGCTTCACTTATCTTGTTGTGAACACAAAATTTCTTTTCATTTTGAAACTACACTACATATATATATTTATGGGCAGGTACAAACTTAATCTCGGTATTACACGGAAAACTGCAGGAACTTCAAACCGGCACTAGGAAATAGCCTCAGAAACCAGAGTAATGTTTTCTCTTGCAACCCGTTCCATTTTTGCTAGTTGAACGAACGTCTATCCACATGCTCATTTCTGAGTGATAAGTGTGTGTGAAAGCCGTCCTTCAACTTACTTGTTGAGAACACAAGATTCTTTTCAGCTGCAAAGTGCATTACATACATATATATGATGAGGTACTAGCTCCAACTCGGTTTTTCAGTGAAAACTGCTAGAAATTCAACCCTGCACTAGGAAACAGACTGAAAATCCAGAGTAATTGTTTCCCCTGAATACCGTTCCCCTTGTGCTAGTTGAAAGAAAGTCTCTGCACATGCAGAGTTCTGAGACATAATGGTGTGTGAAAGCTGTTCTTCACCTAGCTTGTTGGGAAAACAAAGTATCTTTTCAGTTGGAAAGTGCACTGCATACAGATATGGGGAGTTAATACCTACATCTTGAGGTTACGGTGAAAACTGCAGGAACATCAAACCGGCGTAAGGAAAAAAAATAAAAACCAGAGTACGTGTTACAACTGCAAGCTTTTCCCTTTGTGTTCGTTGAACGAACGACTCTCCACATGCTCATTTCTTAGGGACAACTGTGTGTGGAATCCGTGCTTCACCTATCTGGTTGGGAACACAAAGTTTCTTTTCAGTTGGAATCTGCACTACATACATATATATAGGGAGGTACAAGTTCCCAATCGTGTTTACAGTGAAAACTGCAGGAAATTCAAACCGGCACTAGGAAACACAGTGAGAAACCAGAGTAAGAGTTTCTCATGCAAACCGTTCCCCTTGTGTTAGTTGAAAGAACGTCTCTATACATACTCAGGTCTGACAGAAAAGTGAGTGTTAAAGGTGTTTTGCACCTTGCTTATTTTGAAAACAAAATGTCTTTTAATTTCCAATCTGCAATACATACATATATATAAGGAGGTACTTGATCCAACTTGTGTTTATAATGAAAACTGCAGGAATTTCAAACCGGCACTAGGAACAGAGAGAGAAACCAGAGTAAGTGTTTATCCTGCAACCCGTTCCACTTGTGCTTGTTGAACGAACGTCTCTCTTCATGGTCAGTTCTAAGAGATAAGGGTTTGTGAATGCCGTCCTTCAGTAGCTTGTTGGGAACATATAGATTCTTTTCAGTTGGAAAGTGCACTTCTTTCAAATATATGGGGAGGTACTAGCTCCAACTCGCGTTTAAATTGAAAACTGTAGGAACATCAAACCGGCACTAGGAAACAGACTGAGATACCAGAGTCAATGTTGATCCAGCAATCAGTTCCCCTTGTGCTATTTGAACGAACTTCTCTCCACATGCTCATTTCGGAGAGATAACTGTGTGTGGAATCCTTGCTTCACTTATCTTGTTGGGAACACAAAATTTCTTTTCATTTGGAAACTGCACTACATATATATATATGGGCTGGTAAAAGCTGCAACTCGGTATTACACTGAAAACTGCAGGAACTTGAAACCGGCACTAGGAAACAGACTGAGAAACCAGAGGAATTTTTTCTCCTGCATCCCGTTCCATTTGTGCTACTTGAAAGAACGTCCCTCCACATGCTCAGTTCTGAGTGATAAGTGAGTGTGAAAGCCGTAATTAACCTAGCTTGTTGGGAAAATATAGTTTCTTTTCAGTTGGAAAGTGCACTACATTCAAATATATGGGGAGGTACCAGCTCAAACTCGGGTTAAAATTGAAAACTGTAGGAACTTCAAACAGGCAGTAGGAAACAGACTGAGAAACCAGAGTAAGTGTTGCTCCTGCAACAAGTTCCCCTTTTTCTATTTGAACGAAAGTCTCTCAACATGCTTATTTCTGAGAGAAAATGTGTGTGAAAGCCGTCCTTTTCCTAGCTTGTAGGGAAAACAAGATTTCCTTTCAGTTGGTATCTGCACTGCATACATATATAGGGGAGGTACTAGCTCCAACTAGAGTTTACGGTGAGAATTGCAGGAAATTCAAACAGGCACTAGAAAACCGACTGAGAAACCAGAGTAATGGTTGCTCATGCAAATCATTTCCATTCTGCTATTTAAACGAACGTTTCTCCACATGCTCAGTTCTGAGAGATAAGTGTGTGTGAAAGCCGTACTTCATCTAGCTTCTAGGGAACACAGACTTTCCTTTCAGTAGGAAATTGCACTTCATTTATTTATATGCGGAGGTAGTAGCTCCAACTCGGTTTCAAAGTAAAAACTGTACGAACTTCAAACCGGCACTAGGAAACAGACTGAGAAACCAGAGTAAGTGTTGCTCTTGCAACTCGTTGCACTTGGGCTATTTGGACGAAAGTCTCTCCACATGCTCAGTTCAGAATGATATGTGAGTGTGAAAGCCGTCTTTCACCTAGCTTGTTCGGAACACAAAGATTCTTTTCAGGTGTAAATTGTACTACATACCCTTATATGAGGAGGTACTACATCCAACTCGGTTTTAATCTAAAAACTGTAGGAATTTCAAACCGGCACTAGGAAGCACGCTTAGAAACCAGAGTAAGTGTTGCAACTGCAACTCGTTACCCTAGTGATATTGGAACGAAAGCCACTTCACATGCTCAGTTCTGAGATATAAGTGTGTGTGAAAGCCGTCCTTCACCAAGCTTGTTGGGAACACTTTGTTTCTTTCAGTTGGAATCTGCAGTACATACATATATATGTCGAGGTACTAGCTACATTTCCTGTTTACGGTGAAAGCTGTAAGAACATCAAACCGGAATTAGGAAACAGACTGAGAAACCAGAGTACGTGTTACAAATGTATCCTGTTCCCTTTGTGTTCGTTGAATGGACGTCTCTCCACATGCTCATTTCGGAGGGATAACTGTGTATGGAAGCCGTGCTTCACCTATCTTGTTGGGAACACAAAGTTTCTTTGCAGTTGGAATCTTCACTACATACATATATATGGGCTGGTACAAGCTCCAACTCGGTATTACACTGAAAACTGCAGGAACTTGAAACTGGCACTAGGAAACAGACTGAGAAACCAGAGTAATTTTATTCTCCTGCATCCTTTTCCATTTGTGCTAGTTGAAAAAACTTCTCTCCCCATGCTCAGTTCTGAGTGATAAGTGAGTGTGAAAGCCGTACTTCACCTAGCTTGTTGGGAAAATATAGTTTAATTTCAGTTGGAAAGTGCACTACATTCATATATATGGGGAGGTACCAGCTCGAACTCGGGTTAAAATTGAAAACTGTAGGAACTTCAAACAGGCACTTTGAAACAGACTGAGGAGCCAGAGTAATTGTTTCTCCTGCAACAAATTCCCCTTTTTCTATTTGAAAGAAAATCTCCCAACATGCATAATTCAGAGAGAAAATTATGTGTGAAAGCCGTCCTTTTCCTAGCTTGTAGGGAAAACAAGGTTTCTTTTCAATTGGCATCTGCACTGCATACATATATATGGAAGGTACTAGCTCCATATGGATTTTACGGTGAAAATTGCAGGAAATTCAAACAGGCACTAGAAAACAGACTAAGAAACCAGAGTAAGTGTTACTCATGCAAAAGTTTCCATTTCTGCTATTTAAACGAACGTTTCTCCACATGCTCAGTTCTGAAAGATAAGTGTGTGTGAAAGCCGTCCTTCAAGTAGCTTCTACGGAACACAGACTTTCCTTTCCGTAGGTAATTGTACTTCATTCATTTACATAAGGATGTAGTAGCTCCAACTCGGGATCAAAGTAAAATCTTTACGAACTTCAAACCGGCACAAGGATAAAGACTGAGAAACCAGAGTAAGTGTTGCACTGCGAACAATTCCACTTGTGCTATTTGAATGAACGTCTCTCCACTGCTCAGTTCAGAGAGATATGTGAGTGTGAAAGCCGTCTTTCACCTAGCTTGTTGGGAAAAGAAAGATTCTTTTCAGTTGGAAATTGAACTACATAAATTTATATGAGGATGTAATACCTCCAAATCTTTTTTAATCTAAAAACTGTAGGAACTTCCAACCGGCACTAGGAAGTACACTTAGAAACCAGAGTAAGCGTTGCTCATACAAAACATTCCCCTTCTGATATTTAAAAGAACGTTTCTCCACATGCTCAGTTCTGAGAGATAAGTGTGTTTGAAAGCCGTCCTTCACATAGCTTCTAGGGAACACAGACTTTCCTTTCAGTAGGAAATTGCACTTCATTTATTTATATGGGGATGTAGTAGCTCCAACACGGTTTCAAAGTAAAAACTGTACGAACTTAAAATCGGCACTAGGAAACAGACTGAGAAACCAGAGTAAGTGTTGCTCTTGCAACCCGTTCCACTTGGGCTATTTGGACGAATGTCTCTCCACATGCTCAGTTCAGAGAGATATGTGAGTGTGAAAGCCGTCTTTCACCTAGCTTGTTGGGAACACAAAGTTTCTTTTCAGTTGGAAATTGAACTACATAATCATATATGAGGAGGTAATACCTCCAACTCGTTTTTAAAATAAAAACTGTAGGAACTTCATACCGGCACTAGGAAGTACACTTAGTAACCAGAGTAAGTGTTGCAACTGCAACCAGTTACCCTAGTGCAATAAAAACGAAAGACTCTTCACATGTTCAGTTCAGAGATATAATTGTGTGTGAAAGCCGTCCTTCACCTAGCTTGTTGGGAACATATTGTTTCTTTCAGTTGGAATCTGAAGTACATACATATATGTGTGGAGGTACTAGCTACATATCCTGTTTACGGTGAAAGCTGCAAGAATATCAAACTGGCATTAGGAAACTGAGAAACCAGTGTTCGTGTTACAACGGTAAACTTTCCCTTTGTGTTCATTGAAAGAACGTCTCTCCACATGCTCAATTGGGAAAGATAAATGTGTATGGAAGCCGTGCTTCACCTATCTTGTTGGGAACACAAAGTTTCTTTGCAGTTGGAATCTTCACTACATACATATATATGGGCTGGTACAAGCTCCAACTCGGTATTACAATGAAAACTGCAGGAACTTGAAACTGGCACTAGGAAACAGACTGAGAAACCAGAGGAATTTTATTCTCCTGCATCCTTTTCCATTGGTGCTAGTTGAAAGAACTTCTCTCCCCATGCTCAGTTCTGAGTGATAAGTGAGTGTGAAAGCCGTACTTCACCTAGCTTTTTGGGAAAATATAGTTTAATTTCAGTTGGAAAGTGCACTACATTCATATATATGGGGTGGTACCAGCTCGAACTCGGGTTAAAATTGAAAACTATAGGAACTTCAAACAGGCACTAGGAAACAGACAGAAAAGCCAGAGTAAATGTTGCTCCTGCAAAAAGTTCCCCTTTTCTATTTGAACGAAAGTCTCTCAACATGCTTAGTTCTGAGAGAAAAGTGTGTGTTAAAGCCTTCCTTTTCCTAGCTTGTAGGGAAAACAAGGTTTCCTTTCAGTTGGTATCTGCACGGCATAAATATATATGGGAGGTACTAGCTCCATCTGGATTTTATTGCGAAAATTGCAGGAAATTCAAACAGGCACTAGAAAACCGACTGAGAAACCAGAGTAAGTGTTGCTCATGCAAAACATTCCCCTTCTGCTATTTAAACGAACGTTTCTCCACATGCTCAGTTCAGAGATATAAGTGTGTGTGAAAGCCGTCCTTCACCTAGCTTCTAGGGAACACAGACTTTCCTTTCAGTAGGAAATTGCACTTCATTTATTTATATGGGGAGGTAGTAGCTCCAACTCGGTTTCAAAGTAAAAACTGTACGAACTTCAAACCGGCACTAGGAAACAGACTGAGAATCCAGAGTATGTGTTGCCCTTGCAACCCGTTCCACTTGGGCTATTTGGACGAAAGTCTCTCCACATGCTCAATTAAGAGAGATATGTGAGTGTGAAAGCCGTCTTTCACTTAGCTTGTTCGGAACACAAAAATTCTTTTCAGGTGTAAATTGTACTACATACAATTATTTGAGGAGGTACATCATCCAATTCGTTTTTAATCTAAAAACTGTAGGAATTTCAAACCGGCACTAGGAAGCACGCTTAGAAACCAGAGTAAGTGTTGCAACTGCAACTCGTTACCCTAGTGCTATTGGAAAGATAGCCTCTTCACATGCTCAGTTCTGAGATATAACTGTGTGTGAAAGCCATCCTTCACCTAGCTTGTTTGGAACACATTGTTTCTTTCAGTTGTAATGTGCAGTACATACATATATATGTGGAGGTACTAGCTACATTTCCTGTTTACGGTGAAAGCTGCAAGAACATCAAACCTGCACTAGGAAATAGCCTCAGAAACCAGAGTAATGTTTTCTCTTGCATCCCGTTCCATTTTTGCTAGTTGAACGAACGTCTCTCCACAGGCTCAGTTCTGAGTGATAAGTGTGTGTGAAAGCCGTCCTTCAACTTACTTGTTTAGAAAACAAGTTTCTTTTCAGCTGCAAAGTGCATTACATACATATGTATGATTTGGTACTAGCTCCAACTCGGTTTTTCAGTGAAAACTGCAAGAAACTCATCCCTGCACTAGGAAACAGTCTGAAAATCCAGAGTAATTGTTTCACCTGAATACATTTCCCCTTGTGCTAGTTGAAAGAATGTCTCTGCAAATGCACAGTTCTGATACATAATGGTGTGTGAAAGCTGTTATTCACCTAGCTTGTTGGGAAAACAAAGTATCTTTTCAGTTGGAAACTGCACTGCATACAGATATGGGGAGGTAATACCTACATCTTGGGGTTACGGTGAAAACTGCAGGAACATCAAACCGGCGTTAGGAAACAAAAAGGAAAAGCAGAGTACGTGTTGCAACTGCAAGCTTTTCCCTTTGTGTTCGTTCAACGAACGACTCACCACATGCTCATTTCTGAGGGACAACTGTGTGTGGAAGCCGTGCTTAAACCTTTCTTGTTGGGAACACATTGTTTCTTTCAGTTGGAATCTGCAGTACATACATATATATGCGGAGGTACTAGCTACATTTCCTGTTTACGGTGAAAGCTGCAACAACATCAAACCGGCATTAGGAAACAGACTGAGAAAACAGAGTACGTGTTACAAATATATCCTGTTCCCTTTGTGTTCGTTGAACGGACGTCTCTCCACATGCTCACTTCGGAGATATAATTGTGTATGGAAGCCGTGCTTCACCTTTCTTCTTGGGAACAAAAATTTTCTTTACAGTTGGAATCTGCACTACATACATATATATGGGCTGGTACAAAATCCACCTCGGTATTAAACTGAAAACTGTAGGAACATCAAACCGGCATTAGGAAACAGACTGAGATAGCAGAGTAAATGTTGCTCCAGCAACTAGTTCCCCTTGTGCTATTTGAACGAACTTCTCTCCACATGCTCATTTCAGAGAGATAACTGTGTGTGGAATCCTTGCTTCACTTATCTTGTTGGGAACACAAAATTTCTTTACATTTGGGAACTGCACTACATACATATATATGGTCTGGTATAATCTCCAACTCTATATTACAGTGAAAACTGCAGGAACTTGAAACCGGCACTAGGAAACAGACTGAGAAACCAGAGGAATTTTTCTCCTGCATCCCGTTCCATTTGTGCTAGTTGAAAGAACGTCCCTCCACATGTTCATTTCTGAGAGAAAATTTTTTTTGAAAGTCGTCCTTCACATAGCTTGATGGGAACAGAAAGTATCTCTTCAGTGGGAAACTGCACTACCTACATATATATGGGGAGGTATTATATCCAACTCGGTTTTACAGTGAAAACTGTAGGAACTTCCTACAGGCACTAGGAAACAGACTGAGAAACCTGTGTAATTGTTTCCCCTGCAAAATGTTCCCTTTGAGCTAGTTGAACGAACGTCTTTCCACATGCTCATTTCGGAGAGAAATGTGTGTGTGAAAGCCGTCCATCACCTTACTTGTTGGGAACACAAGTTTCTTATCAGCTGGAATGTGCACTACGTACATATATATGGGGATGTAATGCACCACCTCGGGTTTTCAGTGAAAACTGCAGGAACAAGAAACGGGCACTAGGAAACAGACTGAGAATCCAGAAGAAGTGTATTTCCTGCGACGCTTTTCCATTGTGCTAGTTGATCAAACGTCTATCTACATGCTCAGTTCCGACAGATAATTGTGTGTTAAAGGCGTGCTTCACCTAGCTTGTTGGGAACACAAAGATTCTTTTTTGTTGGAATCTTCACAACATACATATATATAGAGTGGTAATAGCTCCAAATCTGGTTTACAGTGAAAACTGCAGAAACTTCTAAACTGCCCAAGGAAGAGAGAGAGAAAACAGAGTAAGTGTTTCCTCTGCAACCCTTTCCCCTTGTGCTTGTTGAACGAACGTCTCTCCACGTGCTCATTTCTGTGAGATATGTGTGTGTGAAAGACTTCCTTCACTATCTTGTTGGGAACACAGAGATTCTATTCAGTTGGACACTGCACTACATACATATATATGGGGGAGGTACAAGATCCAACTGGGTTTTACAGTGATAACTGCAGGACTTCAAAACGGCACTAGGAAACAGACTGAGAAACCAGAAGACTTATTACCCTGCAAACCGTTCCCATTGTGCTAGTTGAAAGAACGTCTCTCGACATACCCAGGTCTGACAGAAAAGTGTGTGTTAAAGGCGTGCTTCAAATTGCTTATCGGGAAAAACAAATATTCTTTTCATTTGGAATCTGCACTACTTACATATATATAGGGAGGTACTAGCTCCAACACGGTTTTACTGTGAAAACTGCAGGAACTTCAAACCAGCACTAGGAAAAGAGATAGAAACCAGGGTAAGTGTTTCTCCTGCAAACCGTTCCCCTTGTGCTTGTTGAGCAAACGTCCCTCCACATGCTGAGTTCTGAGGGATTTATGTGTGTCGAAAGACTTCGTTCACCTAGCTTGTTGGGAACACAGATTTTCTATTCAGCTGGAAACTGCACTACATACATATATATGGGGATGTACTAGCTACAACTCGGGGTTAAATTGAAAACTGTAGGAACTTCAAACTGGCACTAGGAAACAGACTGAGATACCAGAGTAAGAGTAAATGATGCTCCTGCAACCAGTTCCCCTTGTGCTATTTGAACGAACTTCTCTCCACATGATCATTTCGGAGAGATAACTCTGTGCGGAATCCTTGCTTCACTATCTTGTTGGGAACACAATGTTTCTTTACAGTTGGTATCTTCAATACATACATATATATGGGCTGGTACAAGGTCCAACTCGGTATTACACTGAAAACTGCAGGAACTTCAAACCGGCACTAGGAAACACAGTGAGAATCCAGAGTAACAGTTTCCCCTGCACCCGGGTCCCCTTGTGCTATTTGAACGAATGTCTATCCACATGCTCTTTTCTGAGTGATACGTGTGTGTGAAAGCCGTACTTCACCTAACTTGTTGGGAACACAAAGTTTCATTTAAGTTGGAAACTGCACTACATACATATATATGGGTAGGTACTAGCTCCAAATCGGTTTTACAGTGAAAACTGTAGGAACTTCCTACAGGCACTAGGAAACAGACTGAGAAACCTGTGTAAGTGTTTCCCCTGCAAAACGTTCCCTTTGAGCTAGTTGAACGAACGTCTTTCCACATGCTCATTTCGGAGAGAAATGTGTGTGTGAAAGCCGTCCTTCACCTTACTTGTTGGGAACACAAGTTTCTTATCAGCTGGAATGTGCACTACGTACATATATATGGGGATGTAATGCACCACCTCGGGTATTCAGTGAAAACTGCAGGAACAAGAAACGGGCAATAGGAAACAGACTGAGAATCCAGAAGAAGTGTTTTTCCTGCGACGCTTTCCCATTGTGCTAGTTGATCGAATATCTATCTACGTGCTCATTTCCGACAGATAATTGTGTGTTAAAGGCGTGCTTCACCTAGCTTGTTGGGAACACAAAGATTCTTTTCAGTTGGTATCTGCACAACATACATATATATAGGGAGGTACTAGCTCCAAATCTGGTTTACAGTGATAACTGCAGAAACTTCTAAACTGCCCTAGGAAGAGAGAGAGAAAACAGAGTAAGTGTTTCCTCTGCAACCCGTTCACCTTGTGCTTTTTGAACGAACGTCTCTCCACGTGCTCATTTCTGTGAGATATGTGTGTGTGAAAGACTTCCTTCAACTAGCTTGTTGGGAACACAGAGATTCTATTCAGTTGGACACTGCACTACAAACATATATATGGGGAGGTACAAGCTCCAACTGGGTTTTCCATGATAACTGCAGGAACTTCAAAAGGGCACTAGGAAACAGACTGAGAAACTTGAAGAATTATTACCCCTGCAAACCTTTCCCATTGTGCTCGTTGAAAGAACGTCTCTCTACATACTCAGGTCTGACAGAAAAGTGTGTGTTAAAGGCGTGCTTCACCTTGCTTATCGGGAAAACAGATATTCTTTTCATTTGGAATCTGCACTACATACATATATATAGGGAGGTACTAGCTCCAACTCGGGTTTACAGTGAGAACTGCAGGAACTTCAAACCGGCACTAGGAAACAGAATGAGAAACAAGAGTAATGGTTTCTCCAGCAAACCATTCCATTTGTGCTAGTTGAATGATCGTCTCTCTACCTTCTCACTTCTGAGAGATAAGTGTGAGTGAAAGCAGTTCTTCACCTAGCTTGATGGGAACACAAAGTTTCTTTTTAGTTGAAAACTTCACTACACACATATATATGGGGAGGTACAAGCTCCAACTCGGTTTTACAGTGAAAACTGCAGGAACATCAACCGGTACTAGTAAACAGACTGAGAAACCTGTTTAAGTGTTTCTCCTGCAACCCGTTCCTTTTGAGCTAGTTGAACAAACGTCTCTCCACATGATCAGTTCTTAGAGATATGTCTGTGTGAAAGCCGTACTTCACCTAGCTTGTTGGGAAAACATAGATTCTTTTCAGTTAGAAAGTGCACTTCATTCATATATATGGGGAGGTACCACCTCGAACTCGTGTATAAATTTAAAACTGTAGGAACTTCAAACAGGCACTAGGAAACAGACTGAGAAACCAGAGTAAGTGTTGCTCCTGCAAACAGTTCCCTTTGTTCTATTTGAACGAAAGTCTCTCAAAATGCTTAGTTCTGAGGGAAAAGTGTGTCTGATAGCCGCACTTAAACTTACATGTTGATAACCCAAGATTCTTTTCAGCTGCATAGGGCATAACTTACATATATATATTTTGAGGTACTAGCTCCAACAAGGTTTTACTGTGAAAACTGCAGGAACTTCAAACCGGAACTAGGACACAGACTGAGATACCAGAAAAGCGTTACACCTGCAACCCGTTACCATTTTGCTAGTTGAAAGAACGTCTCTCTACGTACTCAGGTCTGACAGATAAGTGTGTCTTAAAGGCGTGCTTCAACTAGCTTATTGGGAAAATAAAGTTTCTTTTCATTTCTAATCTACAGTACGTACATATATATAGGGAGGTACTAGCTCCAACTCAGGTTTACGGTGAAAACTGCAGGAGCATCAATCCGGCATTAGGAAACAGACTTAGAAGCCAGAGTACGTGTTACAATTGCAACTTGTTCCATTTGTGTTCTTTGAACAGACGTCTCTACACATGTATATTTTGGAGAGATATCTGTGTGTGCAAGCCGTAAGTCAATTAGCTTGTTTGGAACACAAAGTTTCTTTTCGGTTGGAAACTGCATTACATACATTATATGGGCTGGTACAATCTCCAACTCTGCATTACACTGAAAACTGCAGGAACTTCAAACCGGCACTAGGAAACAGCCTGATAAACCAGGGTATTTGATTCCCCTGCAAACTGGTCCATTTGTGCTAGTTGAAAGTACATCTCTCCACATGTTAATTTCTGAGAGAAAATTGTTTTTGAAAGTCGTCCTTCACCTAGCTTGATGGGAACAGAAAGTATCTCTTCAGTTGGAAACTGCACTACATACATATATATGGGGAGGTATTATATCCAATTCGGTTTTACAGTGAAACTGTAGGAACTTCCTACAGGCACTAGGAAACAGACTGAGAAACCTGTGTAAGTGTTTCCCCTGCAAAACTTTCCCTTTGAGCTAGTTGAAAGTACGTCTTTCCACATGCTCATTTCGGAGAGAAATGTGTGTGTGAAATCCGTCCTTCACCTTACTTGTTGGGAACACAAGTTTCTTATCAGCTGGAATGTGCACTACGTACATATATATGGGGATGTAATGCACCACCTCGGGTTTTCAGTGAAAACTGCAGGAACAAGAAACGGGCACTAGGAAACAGACTGAGAATCCAGAAGAAGTGTTTTTCCTGCGACGCTTTTCCATTGTGCTAGTTGATCGAACTTCTATCTACATGCTCAGTTCTGACAGATAATTGTGTGTTAAAGGCGTGCTTCACCTAGCTTGTTGGGAACACAAAGATTCTTTTCAGTTGGAATCTGCAAAACATACATATATGTAGGGAGGTACTAGCTCCAAATCTGGTTTACAGTGATAACTGCAGAAACTTCTGAACTGCCCTAGGAAGAGAGAGAGAAAACAGAGTAAGTGTTTCCTCTGCAACCCGTTCCACTTGTGCTTGTTGAACGAACGTCTCTCCACGTGCTCATTTCTGTGAGATATGTGTGTGTGAAAGATTTCTTTCAACTAGCTTGTTGGGAACACAGAGATTCTATTCAGTTGGACACTGCACTACAAACATATATATGGGGAGGTACAAGCTCCAAATGTGTTTTCCATGATAACTTCAGGAACTTCAAAACGGCACTAGGATACAGACTGAGAAACCAGAAGTATTATTACCCCTTCAAACCGTTCCCATTGTGCTCGTTGAAAGAACGTCTCTCTACATACTCAGGTCTGACAGAAAAGTGTGTGTTAAAGGCGTGCTTCACCTTGCTTATCGGGAAAACAGATATTCTTTTCATTTGGAATCTGCACTACATACATATATATAGGGAGGTACTAGCTCCAACTCGGGTTTACAGTGAGAACTGCAGGAACTTCAAACCGGCACTAGGAAACAGAATGAGAAACAAGAGTAATGGTTTCTCCTGCAAACCGTTCCATTTGTGCTAGGTGAACGATCGTCTCTCTACCTTCTCACTTCTGAGAGATAAGTGTGAGTGAAAGCAGTTCTTCCCCTTGCTTGATGGGAACACAAATTTTCTTTTTAGTTGAAAACTTCACTACACACATATATATGGGGAGGTACAAGCTCCAACTCGGTTTTACAGTGAAAACTGCAGGAACATCAACCGGTACTAGTAAACAGACTGAGAAACCTGTTTAAGTGTTTCTCCTGCAAACAGTTCCTTTTGAGCTACTTGAACAAACGTCTCTCCACATGCTCAGTTCTTAGAGATATGTCTGTGTGAAAGCCGTACTTCACCTAGCTTGTTGGGAAAACATAGATTTTTTTCAGTTGGAAAGTGCACTACATTCATATATATGGGGAGGTACCACCTCGAAATCGGGTATAAATTTAAAAATGTAGGAACTTCAAACAGGCACTAGGGAACAGACTGAGAATCCAGAGTAAGTGTTTCTCCTGCAAACAGTTCCCCTTGTTCTATTTGAACGAAAGTCTCTCAAAATGCTTAGTTCTGAGAGAAAAGTGTGTCTGAACGCCACACTTAAAATTACTTGTTGGGAACCCAAGATTCTTTTCAGCTGCATACGGCATTACTTATATATATATGGTGAGGTACTAGCTCCAACACGGTTTTACTGTGAAAACTGCAGGAACTTCAAACCAGCACTAGGAAAAGAGATAGAAACCAGGGTAAGTGTTTCTCCTGCAAACCGTTCCCCTTATGCTTGTTGAGCAAACGTCCCTCCACATGCTGAGTTCTGAGGGATTTATGTGTGTCGAAAGACTTCGGTCACCTAGCTTTTTGGGAAAACAGATTTTCTATTCAGCTGGAAACTGCACTACATACATATATATGGGGATGTACTAGCTACAACTCGGGGTTAAATTGAAAACTGTAGGAACTTCAAACTGGCACTAGGAAACAGACTGAGATACCAGAGTAAGAGTAAATGATGCTCCTGCAACCAGTTCCCCTTGTGCTATTTGAACGAACTTCTCTCCACATGCTCATTTCGGAGAGATAACTGTGTGTGAAAGCCGTACTTTACCTAGCTTTTATTTAACACAAGGTTTCTTTTCCGTTGGATTCGGCACTGCATACATATATAAAGGGAGGAACTAGCTACATCTCGGGTTTAAGGTGAAATCGGCAGGAACATCAAACAGGCATAAGGAAAAAGACTGAGAAACCAGAGTATGTTTAACAAATGCAACTTGTTCCCGTTGTGTTCGTTGAACGAACGTCTCTCCACATGATTATTTCGGAGAGATAACTCTGTGTGGAATCCTTGCTTCACCTATCTTGTTGGGAACACAATGTTTCTTTACAGTTGGTATCTTCAATACATACATATATATGGGCTGGTACAAGGTCCAACTCGGTATTACACTGAAAACTGCAGGAACTTCAAACCGGCACTAGGAAACACAGTGAGAATCCAGAGTAACAGTTTCCCCTGCACCCGGGTCCCCTTGTGCTATTTGAACGAATGTCTATCCACATGCTCTTTTCTGAGTGATACCTGTGTGTGAAAGCCGTACTTCACCTAACTTGTTGGGAACACAAAGTTTCATTTAAGTTGGAAACTGCACTACATACATATATATGGGTAGGTACTAGCTCCAAATCGGTTTTACAGTGAAAACTGTAGGAACTTCCTACAGGCACTAGGAAACAGACTGAGAAACCTGTGTAAGTGTTTCCCCTGCAAAACTTTCCCTTTGAGCTAGTTGAACGAACGTCTTTCCACATGCTCATTTCGGAGAGAAATGTGTGTGTGAAAGCCGTCCTTCACCTTACTTGTTGGGAACACAAGTTTCTTATCAGCTGGAATGTGCACTACGTACATATATATGGGGATGTAATGCACCACCTCGGGATTTCAGTGAAAACTGCAGGAACAAGAAACGGGCACTAGGAAACAGACTGAGAATCCAGAAGAAGTGTTTTTCCTGCGACGCTTTTCCATTGTGCTAGTTGATCGAACTTCTATCTACATGCTCACTTCCGACAGATAATTGTGTGTTAAAGGCGTGCTTCACCTAGCTTGTTGGGAACACAAAGATCCTTTTCAGTTGGAATCTGCACAACATACATATATATAGGGAGGTACTAGCTCCAAATCTGGTTTAAAGTGAAAACTGCAGAAACTTCTAAACTGCCCTAGGAAGAGAGAGAGAAAACAGAGTAAGTGTTTCATCTGCAACCCGTTCCCCTTGTGCTTGTTGAACGAACGTCTCTCCACGTGCTCATTTCTGTGAGATATGTGTGTGTGAAAGACTTCCTTCAACTAGCTTGTTGGGAACACAGAGATTCTATTCAGTTGGACACTGCACTACATACATATATATGGGGAGGTACAAGCTCCAACTGGGTTTTCCATGATAACTGCAGGAACTTCAAAAGGGCACTAGGAAACAGACTGAGAAACTTGAAGAATTATTACCCCTGCAAACCTTTCCCATTGTGCTCGTTGAAAGAACGTCTCTCTACATACTCAGGTCTGACAGAAAAGTGTGTGTTAAAGGCGTGCTTCACCTTGCTTATCGGGAAAACAGATATTCTTTTCATTTGGAATCTGCACTACATACATATATATAGGGAGGTACTAGCTCCAACTCGGGTTTACAGTGAGAACTGCAGGAACTTCAAACCGGCACTAGGAAACAGAGTGAGAAACAAGAGTAATGGTTTCTCCTGCAAACCGTTCCATTTGTGCTAGGTGAACGATCGTCTCTCTACCTTCTCACTTCTGAGAGATAAGTGTGAGTGAAAGCAGTTCTTCACCTAGCTTGATGGGAACACAACTTTTCTTTTTAGTTGAAAACTTCACTACACACATATATATGGGGAGGTACAAGCTCCAACTCGGTTTTACAGTGAAAACTGCAGGAACATCAACCGGTACTAGGAAACAGACTGAGAAACCTGTTTAAGTGTTTCTCCTGCAACCCGTTCCTTTTGATCTAGTTGAACAAATGTCTCTCCACATGCTCAGTTCTTAAAGATATGTCTGTGTGAAAGCCGTACTTCACCTAGCTTGTTGGGAAAACATAGATTCTTTTCAGTAGGAAAGTGCACTACATTCATATATATGGGGAGGTACCACCTCGAACTCGGGTATAAATTTAAAAATGTAGGAAATTCAAACAGGCACTAGGAAACAGACTGAGAATCCAGAGTAAGTTTTTCTCCTGCAAACAGTTCCCCTTGTTCTATTTGAACGAAAGTCTCTCAAAATGCTTATTTCTGAGAGAAAAGTGTGTCTGAAAGCCGCACTTAAACTTACTTGTTGGGAACCCAAGATTCTTTTCAGCTGCATAGGGCATAACTTACATATATATGGTGAGGTACAAGCTCCAACACGGTTTTACTGTGAAAACTGCAGGAACTTCAAACCAGCACTAGGAACAGAGAGAGAAACCAGGGTAAGGGTTTCTCCTGCAAACAGTTCCCCTTGTGCTTGTTGAGCAAACGTCCCTCCACATGCTGAGTTCTGAGGGATTTATGTGTGTCGAAAGACTTCGGTCACCTAGCTTTTTGGGAAAACAGATTTTCTATTCAGCTGGAAACTGCACTACATACATATATATGGGGATGTACTAGCTAAAACTCGGGGTTAAATTGAAAACTGTAGGAACTTCAAACTGGCACTAGGAAACAGACTGAGATACCACAGTAAATGATGCTCCTGCAACCAGTTCCCCTTGTGCTATTTGAACGAACTTCTCTCCACATGCTCATTTCGGAGAGATGAGTGTGTGTGAAAGCCGTACTTTACCTAGCTTTTATTTAACACAAGGTTTATTTTCCGTTGGATTCTGCACTGCATACATATATAAAGGGAGGTACTAGCTACATCTCGGGTTTAAGGTGAAATCTGCAGGAACATCAAACAGGCATAAGGAAAAAGACTGAGAAACCAGAGTATGTTAATAAATGCAACTTTTGCCCGTTGTTTTCGTTGAACGAACGTCTCTCCACATGATTATTTCGGAGAGATAACTGTGTGTGGAATCCTTGCTTCACATATCCTGTTGGGAACACAAAGTTTATTTACAGTAGGTATCTTCAATACATACATATATATGGGCTGGTACAAGCTCCAACTCGGTATTACACTGAAAACTGCAGGAACTTCAAACCGGCACTAGGAAACACAGTGAGAATCCAGAGTAACAGTTTCCCCTGCACGAAGGTCGCCTTGTGCTATTTGAACGAATTTCTCTCCACATGCTCATTTCTGAGTGATACGTGTGTGTGAAAGCCGTACTTCACCTAACTTGTTGGGAACACAAAGTTTCGTTTAATTTGGAAACTGCACTACATACATATATATGGGTAGGTACTAGCTCCAACTGTGTTTTACAGTGAAAACTGCAGGAATTTCAAACCGGAACTAGGACAAAGACTGAGATACCAGAAAAAGCGTTACCCCTGCAACCCGTTACAATTTTGCTAGTTGAAAGAACGTCTCTCTACGTACTCAGGTCTGACAGATAAGTGTGTCTTTAAGGCGTGCTTCAACTAGCTTTTTGGGAAAATAAATTTTCTTTTCATTTCTAATCTATAGTACGTACATATATATAGGGAGGTACTAGCTCCAACTCAGGTTTACGGTGAAAACTGCAGGAACATCAAACCGGCATTAGGAAACAGACTTAGAAACCAGAGTACGTGTTACAATTGCAACTTATTCCATTTGTGTTCTTTGAACAGACGTCTCTACACATGTATATTTTGGAGAGATATCTGTGTGTGCAAGCCGTGCTTCAATTAGCTTGTTTGGAACACATAGTTTCTTTTCAGTTGGAAACTGCATTACATACATTATATGGGCTGGTACAATCTCCAACTCTGCATTACACTGAAAACTGCAGGAACTTCAAACCGGCACTAGGAAACAGCCTGATAAACCAGAGTAATTGATTCCCCTGCAACCTGGTCCATTTGTGCTAGTTGAAAGTACATCTCTCCACATGTTCATTTCTGAGAGAAAATTGTTTTTGAAAGTCGTCCTTCACCTAGCTTGATGGGAACAGAAAATATCTCTTCAGTTGGAAACTGCACTACATACATATATATGGGGAGGTATTATATCCAAATCGGTTTTACAGTGAAAACTGTAGGAACTTCCTACAGGCACTAGGAAACAGACTGAGAAACCTGTGTAAGTGTTTTCCCTGCAAAACGTTCCCTTTGAGCTAGTTGAACGAACGTCTTTCCACATGCTCATTTCGGAGAGAAATGTGTGTGTGAAAGCCGTCCTTCACCTTACTAGTTGGGAACACAAGTTTCTTATCAGGTGGAATGTGCACTACGTACATACATATGGGGATGTAATGCACCACCTCGGGGTTTCAGTGAATACTGCAGGAATAAGAAACGGGCACTAGGAAACAGACTGAGAATCCAGAAGAAGTGTTTTTCCTGCGACGCTTTTCCATTGTGCTAGTTGATCGAACGTCTATCTACATGCTCAGTTCCGACAGATAATTGTGTGTTAAAGGCGTGCTTCACCTAGCTTGTTGGGAACACAAAGATCCTTTTCAGTTGGAATCTGCAGTACATACATATATATGCGGAGGTACTAGCTACATTTCCTGTTTACGGTGAAAGCTGCAAGAACATCAAACCGGCTTTAGGAAACAGAAAGAGAAACCAGAGTACGTGTTACAAATGTATCCTGTTCCCTTTGTGTTCGTTGAACGGACGTCTCTCCACATGCTCATTTCGGAGAGATAACTGTGTATGGAAGCCGTGCTTCACCTATCTTGTTGGGAACACAAAGTTTCTTTACAGTTGGAATCTGCACTACATACACATATATGGGCTGGTACAAGCTCCACCTCGGTATTACACTGAAAACTGCAGGAACTTCAAACCGGAACTAGGACACTGAATTAGATACCAGAAAAAGTGTTACCCCGGCAACTCGTTACCATTTTGCTAGTTGAAAGAACGTCTCTCTACGTTCTCAGGTCTGACAGATAAGTGTGTTTTAAAGGCGTACTTCAAGTAGCTTGTTGGGAAAAGAAAGTTTCTTTTCATTTCTAATCTACACTACATATTTATATAAGGGGAGGTACGAGCTACATCTCGGGTTTACGGTGAAATCTGCAGGAATATCAAACAGGCATTAGGAAAAAGACTGAGAAACCAGAATATTTGTTACACATGCAAATTTTTCCAGTTGTGTTCGTTGAACGAACTTCTCTCCACATGCTCATTTCAAAGAGATAACTGTGTGTGGAATCCTTGCTTCACTTATCTTGTTGGGAACACAAGATTTCTTTTCATTTTGAAACTGCACTTCATAGATATATATGGTCAGGTACAAGCTTAATCTCGGTATTACACGGAAAAATGCAGGAACTTCAAACCGGCACTAGGAAATAGCCTGAGATACCAGAGTAATGTTTTCTCTTGCAACCCGTTCCATTTTTTCTAGTTGAACGAACGTCTCTCCACATGCTCAGTTCTGAGTGATAAGTGTGTGTGAAAGCCATCCATTTCCTAGCTTGTAGGGAAAACAAGGTTTCTTTTCAGTTGTTATCTGCACTGCATACATATATATGGGAGGTACTAGCTCCATCTTGTATTTACGGTGAAAATTGCAGGAAATTCAAACAGGCACTAGAAAACCGACTGAGAAACCAGAGTAAGTGTTGCTCATGCAAAACTTTCCCCTTCTGCTATTTAAACGAACGTTTCTCCACATGCTGAGTTCTGAGTGATAAGTGTGTGTGAAAGCAGTCCTTCACCTAGCTTCTAGGGAACACAGACTTTCCTTTCATTAGGAAATTGCACTTCATTTATTTATATGGGGAGGTAGTGGCTCCAAATCGGTTTCAAAGTAAAAACTGTACAAACTTCAAACCGGCACTAGAAACAGACTGAGAAACCAGAGTAAGTGTTGCTATTGCAACCCGTTCCACTTGGGCTATTTGGACGAAAGTCTCTCCACATGCTCAGTTCAGAGAGATATGTGAGTGTGAAAGCCGTCTTTCACCTAGCTTGTTCGGAACACGAAGATTCTATTCAGTTGTAAATTGCACTACATACACTTATATGAGGAGGTACTACATCCAACTCGGTTTTAATCTAAAATCTGTAGGAAATTCAAACCGGCACTAGGAAGCATGCTTAGAAACCAGAGTAAGTGTTGCAACTGCAACGTGTTACACTACTGCTATTGGAAAGAAAGCCTCTTCAAATGCTCAGTTCGGAGATATAAGTGTGTGTGAAAGCCGTCCTTCACCTAGCTTGTTGGGAACACATTGTTTCTTTCAGTTGAAATCTGCAGTACATACATATATATGTGGAGGTAGTAGCTAAATTTCCTGTTTACGGTGAAAGCTGCAAGAACATCAAACCGGCATTAGGAAACAGACTGAGAAACCAGAGTACGTGTTACAAATGTATCCTGTTCCCTTTGTGTTCGTTGAACGGACGTCTCTCCACATGCTCATTTCGGAGAGATAATTGTGTATGGAAGCCGTGCTTCACCTATCTTCTTGGGGAACACAAAGATTCTTTACATTTGGAATCTGCAATACATACATATATATGGGCTGGTACAAGCTCCAACTCGGTATTACACTGAAAACTGCAGGAACTTCAAACGGCACTAGAAAACACAGTGAGAATCCAGAGTAATAGTTTCCACTGCACCCAGGTCCCCTTGTGCTAATTGAACGAATATCTCTCCACATGCTCATTTCTGTGAGATACGTGTGTGTGAAAGCCGTACTTCACCTAACTTGTTGGGAACACAAAGTTTCATTTAATTTGGAAACTGCACTACATACATATATATGGGTAGGTACTAGCTCCAACTGTGTTTTACAGTGAAAACTGCAGGAACTTCAAACCGGAACTAGGACACAGACTTAGATACCAGAAACAGTGCTACCCCTGCAACGCGTTACCATTTTTCTAGTTGAAAGAACGTCTCTCTATGTACTCAGGTCTGACAGATAAGTGTGTCTAAAAGGCGTGCTTCAACTAGCTTGTTGGGAAAATAAAGTTTCTTTTCATTTCTAATCTACACTACATACTTATATAAGGAGAGGTACTAGCTACATCTCGGGTTTACGGTGAAATCTGCAGGAACATCAAACAGGCATTAGGAAAAAGACTGAGAAACAAGAGTATGTGTTACAAATGCAAATTTTTCCAGTTGTGTTCTTTGAACGAAATTCTCTCCACATGCTCATTTCAAAGAGATAACTGTGTGTGGAATCCTTGCTTCACTTATCTTGTTGGGAACACAAAATTTCTTTTCATTTGGAAACTGCACTACATAAATATATATGGGCAGGTACAAGCTTAATCTCGGTATTACACGGAAAACTGCAGGAAATTCAAACCAGCACTAGGAAAAAGCCTGAGAAACCAGAGTAATGTTTTCTCTTGCAACCCGTTCGATTTTTGCTAGTTGAACGAACGTCTCTCCACATGCTCAGTTCTGAGTGATAAGTGTGTGTGAAAGCCGTCCTTCAACTTACTTGTTGAGAACACAAATTTCTTTTCAGCTGCAAAGTGCATTACATACATATGTATGATGAGGTACTAGCTCCAACCCGTTTTTTTAGTGAAAACTGCAAGAAATTCATCCCTGCACTAGGAAACAGACTGAAAATCCAGAGTAATTGTTTCCCCTGAATACCTTTCCCCTTGTGCTAGTTGAAAGAAAGTCTCTGCACATGCACAGTTCTGAGACATAATGGTGTGTGAAAGCTGTTCTTCACCTAGCTTGTTGGGAAAACAAAGTATATTTTCAGTTGGAAACTGCACTGCATACAGATATGGGGAGGTAATACCTACATTTTGGGATTACGGTGAAACTGCAGGAACATCAAACAGGCGTTAGGTAACAAAAAGAAAAACCAGAGTACGTGTTACAACTGCAAGCTTTTCCCTTTGTGTTCGTCGAACGAACGACTCTCCACATGCTCATTTCTGAGGGACAACTGTGTGTGGAAACCGTGCTTCATCTATCTTGTTGGGAACACAAAGGTTCTTTTCAGTTGGAATCAGCACTACATACATATATATAGAGAGGTACAAGATCCCAATCGTGTTTACAGTGAAAACTGCAGGGAATTCATAGCGGCACTAGGAAACACAGTGAGAAACCAGAGTAAGAGTTTCTCATGCAAACCGTTCCCCTTGTGTTAGTAGAAAGAACGTCTCTCTACATACTCAGGTCTGACAGAAAAGTGAGTGTTACAGGCGTTTTGCACCTTGCTTATTTTGAAAAAAAAATTTATTTTAATTTCCAATCTGCACTACATACATATATATAGTTTGGTACTAGCTCCAACTTTGGTTTACAATGAAAACTGCAGGAATTTCAAACGGGCACTAGGAACAGAGAGAGAAAACAGAGTAAGTGTTTATCCTGCAACCCGTTCCACTTGTGCTAGTTGAACGAACGTCTCTCTTCATGCTCAGTTCTAAGAGATAAGTGTTTGTGAATGCCGTCCTTCAGTAGCTTATTGGGAACATATAGTTTCTTTTCAGTTGGAAAGTGCACTTCTTTCAAATATATGGGGAGGTACTAGCTCCAACTCGGGTTTAAATTGAAAACTGTAGGAACATCAAACCGGCACTAGGAAACAGACTGAGATAGCAGAGTAAATGTTGCTCCAGCAACCAGTTCCCCTTGTGCTATTTGTACGAACTTCTCTCCATATGCTCTTTTCGGAGAGATAACTGTGTGTGGAATCCTTGCTTCACTTATCTTGTTGGGAACACAAAATTTCTTTTCATTTGGAAACTGCACTACATACATATATATGGGCTGATACAAGCTCCAACTCGGTATTACACTGAAAACTGCAAGAACTTTAAACCGGCACTAGGAAACAGCCTGAGAAAACAGAGGAATTTTTTTTCTTGCATCCCGTTCCATTTGGCTAGTTGAAAGAACGTCCCTCCACATGCTCATTTCTGAGTGATAAGTGGGAGTGAAAGCCGTACTTCACCTAGCTTGTTGGGAAAATATAGTTTCCTTTCAGTTGGAAAGTGCACTACAATCATATATATCGGGAGGTACCAGCTCGAACTCGGGTTAAAATTTAAAAATGTAGGAACTTCCAACAAGCACTTGGAAACAGACTGAGAAGCCAGAGTAAGTGTTGCTGCTGCAACAAGTTCCCCTTTTTCTATTTGAACGAAAGTCTCTCAACATGCTTAGTTCTGAGAGAAAAGTTTGTGCGAAAGCCGTCCTTTTCCTAGCTTGTAGGGAAAACAAGGTTTCTTTTCAGTTGGCATCTGCACTGCATACATATATATGGGCTGGTACAAGCTCCAACTCGTTATTACACAGAAAAACGCAGAAACTTGAAACTGGCACTAGGAAAATGACTGAGAAACCAGAGTAAGTGTTGCCCTGCAAACCGTTCCAATTGTGCTCTTTGAACGAACGTCTCTCCACATGCTCAATTCATAGAGATATGTGAGTGTGAAAGCCGTCTTTCACCTAGCTTGTTGGGAACGCAAAGTTTCTTTTCAGTTGGAAATTGCACTACATACGCTTATATGAGGAGGTAATACCTCCAACTCGTTTTAAACTTAAAAGTGTAGGAAATTCAAACCGGCACTAGGAAGTACACTTAGAAACCAGAGTAAGTGTTGCAACTGCAACCACTTACACTAGTGCAATTGGAACGAAAGCCTCTTCACATGTTCAGTTCAGAGATATAAATGTGTATGGAAGCCGTGCTTCACATATCTTGTTGGGAACACAAAGTTTCTTTACAGTTGGAATCTTCACTACATACATATATATGAGCTGGTACAAGCTCCAACTCGGTATTACACTGAAAAATGCAGGAACTTGAAACTGGCACTAGGAAACAGACTGAGAAACCAGAGGAATTTTTTTCTGTTACATCCCTTTCCATTTGTGCTAGTTGAAAGAACTTCTCCCACATGCTCAGTTCTGAGGGATAATTGAGTGTGAAATCCGTAGTTCAAATAGCTTGTTGGGAAAATATATTTTCTTTTCAGTTGGAAAGTGCACTACATTCACATATATGGGGAGGTACCAGCTCGAACTCGGGTTAAAATTGAAATCAGTAGGATCTTCAAACAGGCACAAGGAAACAGACTGAGAAGCCAGAGTAAATGTTGTACCTGCAACAAATTCCCCTTTTTCTATTTGAAGGAAAGTCTCTCAACATGCTTATTTCTGAGAGGAAAGTGTGTGTGAAAGCCGTCCTTTACCTAGCTTGTAGGGAAAACAAGGTTTCCTTTCAGTTGGCATCTGCACTGCATACAAATATAAGGGAGGTACAAGCTCCATCTAGATTTTAAGTTGAAAATTGCAGGAAATTCAAACAGGCAATAGAAAACAGACTGAGAAACCAGAGTAAGTTTTGCTCATGCCAAATTTCCCCTTCTGCTATTTAAACGAAATTTTCTCCACATGCTCAGTTCTGAGAGATAAGTGTGTGTGAAAGCCGTCCTTCACCTACCTTCTAGGGAACACAGACTTTCCTTTCAGAAGGAAATTGCACTTCATTTATTTATATGGGGAGGTAGTAGCTCCAACTCGGTTTCAAAGAAAAAACTGTACGAACTTCATACTGGCACTAAGAAACAGCCAAAAAACCAGAGTAAGTGTTACTCTTACAATCCGTTCCACTTGGGCTACTTGGACGAAAGTCTCTCCACATGCTCTGTTCAGAGGATATGTGAGTGTGAAAGCCGTCTTTCACCTAGCTTGATCGGAACACAAAGATTCTTTTCAGTTGTAAATTGCACTACATACACTTATATTAGGAGGTACTAAATCCAACTCGGTTTTAATCTAAAAACTGTAGGAAATTCAAACCGGCACTAGGAAGCACGCTTTGAAACCAGAGTAAGTGTTGCAGCGGCAACTCGTTACCCTAGTGCTATTGGAACGAAAGACTCTTCACATGCTGAGTTCTGAGATATAAGTGTGTGTGAAAGCCGTACTTCAGTAGCTTATTTGGAACATATAGTTTCTTTTCAGTTGGAAAGTGCACTTCTTTCAAATATATGCGGAGGTACTAGCTCCAACTCGGGTTTAAATTGAAAACTGTAGGAACATCAAACCGGCACTAGGAAACAGACTGAGATAGCAGAGTAAATGTTGCTCCAGCAACCAGTTCCCCTTGTGCTATTTGTACGAACTTCTCTCCACATGCTCATTTCGGAGAGATTACTGTGTGTGGAATCCTTGCTTCACTTATCTTGTTGGGAACACAAAATTTCTTTTCATTTGGAAACTGCACTACATACATATATATGGGCTGATACAAGCTCCAACTCGGTATTACACTGAAAACTGCAGAAACTTTAAACCAGCACTAGGAAACAGACTGAGAAACCAGAGGAATTTTTTTTCTTGCATCCCATTCCATTTGACTATTTGAAAGAACGTCCCTCCACATGCTAATTTCTGAGTGATAAGTATGAGTGAAAGCCGTACTTCACCTAGCTTTTTGGGAAAATATAGTTTCTTTTCAGTTGGAAAGTGCACTACTATCATATATATCGGGAGGTACCAGCTCGAACTCGGGTTAAAATTTAAAAATGTAGGAACTTCAAACAGGCACTAGGAAACAGACTGAGAAGCCAGAGTAAGTGTTGCTCCTCCATCAAGTTCCCCTTTTTCTATTTGAATGAAAGTCTCTCAACATGCTTAGTTCTGAGAGAAAAGTTTGTGCGAAACCCGTCCTTTTCCTAGCTTGTAGGGAAAACAAGGTTTCTTTTCAGTTGGCATCTGCAATGCATACTTATATATGGGCTGGTACAAGCTCCAACTCGGTATTACACTGAAAAATGCAGGAACTTGAAACTGGCAATAGGAAAATGACTGAGAAACCAGAGTAAGTGTTGCCCTGCAAACCGTTCCAATTGTGCTCTTTGAACGAAAGTCTCTCCACATGCTCAATTCAGAGAGATATGTGAGTGTGAAAGCCGTCTTTCACCTAGCTTGTTCGGAACGCAAAGTTTCTTTTCAGTTGGAAATTGCACTACATACGCTTATATGAGGAGGTAATAACTCCAACTCGTTTTAAACTAAAAACTGTAGGAAATTCAAACCGGCACTAGGAAGTACACTTAGAAACCAGAGTAAGTGTTGCAACTGCAACCAGTTACACTAGTGCAATTGGAACGAAAGCCTCTTCACATGTTCAGTTCAGAGATATAAATGTGTGTGAAAGCCGTCCTTCACCTAGCTTGTTGGGAACACATTGTTTCTTTCAGTTGGAATCTGCAGTACATACATATATATGTGGAGGTACTAGCTACATTTCCTGTTTACGGTGAAAGCTGCAAGAACATCAAACAGGCATTAGGAAACAGACTGAGAAACCAGAGTACGTGTTATAAATGTATGCTGTTCCTTTAGTGTTCGTTGAACGGACGTCTCTCCACATGCTCATTTCAAAAAGATAACTGAGTGTGGAATCCTTGCTTCACTTATCTTGTTGGGAACACAAAATTTCTTTTCATTTGGAATCTGCACTATATACATATATATGGGCAGGTACAAGCTTAATCTCGGTATTACACGGAAAACTGCAGGAACTTCAAACCGGCACTAGGAAATAGCCTGAGAAACCAGAGTAATGTTTTCTCTTGCAACACGTTCCATTTTTGCTAGTTGAACGAACGTCTCTCCACATGCTCAGTTCTGAGTGATAAGTGTGTGTGAAAGCCGTCCTTCAACTTACTTGTTGAGAAAACAAGTTTCTTTTCAGCTGCAAAGTGCATTACATACATATGTATGATGAGGTACTAGCTCCAACTCGGTTTTTCAGTGAAAACTGCAAGAAATTCATCCCTGCACTAGGAAACAGACTGAAAATCCAGAGTAATTGTTTCCCCTGAATACCTTTCCCCTTGTGCTAGTTGAAAGAAAGTCTCTGCACATGCACAGTTCTGAGACATAATGGTGTGTGAAAGCTGTTCTTCACCTAGCTTGTTGGGAAAACAAAGTATCTTTCAGTTGGAAACTGCACTGCATACAGATATGGGGAGGTAATACCTACATCTTGGGGTTACGGTGAAAACTGCAGGAACATCAAACCGGCGTTAGGAAACAAAAAGAAAAACCAGAGTACGTGTTACAACTGCAAGCTTTTCCCTTTGTGTTCGTTGAAAAAACGACTCTCCACATGCTCATTTCTGAGGGACAACTGTGTGTGGAAGCCGTGCTTCACCTATCTTGTTGGGAACACAAAGTTTCTTTTCAGTTGGTATCTGCACTACATACATATATATAGGGAGGTACAACTTCCCAATCGTGTTTACAGTGAAATCTGCAGGAAATTCAAAGCGGCACTAGGAAACACAGTGAGAAACCAGAGTAAGAGTTTCCCATGCAAACCGTTCCCCTTGTGTTAGTTGAAAGAACGTCTCTCTACGTACACATTTCTGACAGAAAAGTTAGTGTTAAAGGCGTTTTGCACCTTGCTTATTTTGAAAAAAAAATTTATTTTAATTTCCAATCTGCACTACATACATATATATAGGGAGGTACTAGCTCCAACTTGGGTTTACAATGAAAACTGCAGGAATTTCAAACGGGCACTAGGAACAGAGAGAGAAACCAGAGTAAGTGTTTATCTTGCAACCCGTTCCACTTGTGCTAGTTGAACGAATGTCTCTCTTCATGCTCAGTTCTAAGAGATAAGTGTTTGTGAATGCCGTCCTTCAGTAGCTTGTTGGGAACATATAGTTTTTTTTCAGTTTGAAAGTGCATTTCTTTCAAATATATGGGGAGGTACTAGCTCCAACTCGGGTTTAAATTGAAAACTGTAGGAACATCAAACCGGCACTAGGAAACAGACTGAGATAGCAGAGTAAATGTTGCTCCAGCAACCAGTTCCCCTTGTGCTATTTGTACGAACTTCTCTCCACATGCTCATTTCGGAGAGATTACTGTGTGTGGAATCCTTGCTTCACTTATCTTGTTGGGAACACAAAATTTCTTTTCATTTGGAAACTGCACTACATACATATATATGGGCTGGTACAAGCTCCAACTCGGTATTACACTGAAAACTGCAAGAACTTTAAACCGGCACTAGGAAACAGCCTGAGAAAACAGAGGAATTTTTTTTCTTGCATCCCGTTCCATTTGGCTAGTTGAAAGAACGTCCCTCCACATGCTCATTTCTGAGTGATAAGTGGGAGTGAAAGCCGTACTTCACCTAGCTTGTTGGGAAAATATAGTTTCCTTTCAGTTGGAAAGTGCACTACAATCATATATATCGGGAGGTACCAGCTCGAACTCGGGTTAAAATTTAAAAATGTAGGAACTTCCAACAAGCACTTGGAAACAGACTGAGAAGCCAGAGTAAGTGTTGCTGCTGCAACAAGTTCCCCTTTTTCTATTTGAACGAAAGTCTCTCAACATGCTTAGTTCTGAGAGAAAAGTTTGTGCGAAAGCCGTCCTTTTCCTAGCTTGTAGGGAAAACAAGGTTTCTTTTCAGTTGGCATCTGCACTGCATACATATATATGGGCTGGTACAAGCTCCAACTCGGTATTACACAGAAAAACGCAGAAACTTGAAACTGGCACTAGGAAAATGACTGAGAAACCAGAGTAAGTGTTGCCCTGCAAACCGTTCCAATTGTGCTCTTTGAACGAACGTCTCTCCACATGCTCAATTCATAGAGATATGTGAGTGTGAAAGCCGTCTTTCACCTAGCTTGTTGGGAACGCAAAGTTTCTTTTCAGTTGGAAATTGCACTACATACGCTTATATGAGGAGGTAATACCTCCAACTCGTTTTAAACTTAAAAGTGTAGGAAATTCAAACCGGCACTAGGAAGTACACTTAGAAACCAGAGTAAGTGTTGCAACTGCAACCACTTACACTAGTGCAATTGGAACGAAAGCCTCTTCACATGTTCAGTTCAGAGATATAAATGTGTATGGAAGCCGTGCTTCACATATCTTGTTGGGAACACAAAGTTTCTTTACAGTTGGAATCTTCACTACATACATATATATGAGCTGGTACAAGCTCCAACTCGGTATTACACTGAAAAATGCAGGAACTTGAAACTGGCACTAGGAAACAGACTGAGAAACCAGAGGAATTTTTTTCTGTTACATCCCTTTCCATTTGTGCTAGTTGAAAGAACTTCTCCCACATGCTCAGTTCTGAGGGATAATTGAGTGTGAAATCCGTAGTTCAAATAGCTTGTTGGGAAAATATATTTTCTTTTCAGTTGGAAAGTGCACTACATTCACATATATGGGGAGGTACCAGCTCGAACTCGGGTTAAAATTGAAATCAGTAGGATCTTCAAACAGGCACAAGGAAACAGACTGAGAAGCCAGAGTAAATGTTGTACCTGCAACAAATTCCCCTTTTTCTATTTGAAGGAAAGTCTCTCAACATGCTTATTTCTGAGAGGAAAGTGTGTGTGAAAGCCGTCCTTTACCTAGCTTGTAGGGAAAACAAGGTTTCCTTTCAGTTGGCATCTGCACTGCATACAAATATAAGGGAGGTACAAGCTCCATCTAGATTTTAAGTTGAAAATTGCAGGAAATTCAAACAGGCAATAGAAAACAGACTGAGAAACCAGAGTAAGTTTTGCTCATGCCAAATTTCCCCTTCTGCTATTTAAACGAAATTTTCTCCACATGCTCAGTTCTGAGAGATAAGTGTGTGTGAAAGCCGTCCTTCACCTACCTTCTAGGGAACACAGACTTTCCTTTCAGAAGGAAATTGCACTTCATTTATTTATATGGGGAGGTAGTAGCTCCAACTCGGTTTCAAAGAAAAACTGTACGAACTTCATACTGGCACTAAGAAACAGCCAAAAAACCAGAGTAAGTGTTACTCTTACAATCCGTTCCACTTGGGCTACTTGGACGAAAGTCTCTCCACATGCTCTGTTCAGAGGATATGTGAGTGTGAAAGCCGTCTTTCACCTAGCTTGATCGGAACACAAAGATTCTTTTCAGTTGTAAATTGCACTACATACACTTATATTAGGAGGTACTAAATCCAACTCGGTTTTAATCTAAAAACTGTAGGAAATTCAAACCGGCACTAGGAAGCACGCTTTGAAACCAGAGTAAGTGTTGCAGCGGCAACTCGTTACCCTAGTGCTATTGGAACGAAAGACTCTTCACATGCTGAGTTCTGAGATATAAGTGTGTGTGAAAGCCGTACTTCAGTAGCTTATTTGGAACATATAGTTTCTTTTCAGTTGGAAAGTGCACTTCTTTCAAATATATGCGGAGGTACTAGCTCCAACTCGGGTTTAAATTGAAAACTGTAGGAACATCAAACCGGCACTAGGAAACAGACTGAGATAGCAGAGTAAATGTTGCTCCAGCAACCAGTTCCCCTTGTGCTATTTGTACGAACTTCTCTCCACATGCTCATTTCGGAGAGATTACTGTGTGTGGAATCCTTGCTTCACTTATCTTGTTGGGAACACAAAATTTCTTTTCATTTGGAAACTGCACTACATACATATATATGGGCTGATACAAGCTCCAACTCGGTATTACACTGAAAACTGCAGAAACTTTAAACCAGCACTAGGAAACAGACTGAGAAACCAGAGGAATTTTTTTCTTGCATCCCATTCCATTTGACTATTTGAAAGAACGTCCCTCCACATGCTAATTTCTGAGTGATAAGTATGAGTGAAAGCCGTACTTCACCTAGCTTTTTGGGAAAATATAGTTTCTTTTCAGTTGGAAAGTGCACTACTATCATATATATCGGGAGGTACCAGCTCGAACTCGGGTTAAAATTTAAAAATGTAGGAACTTCAAACAGGCACTAGGAAACAGACTGAGAAGCCAGAGTAAGTGTTGCTCCTCCATCAAGTTCCCCTTTTTCTATTTGAATGAAAGTCTCTCAACATGCTTAGTTCTGAGAGAAAAGTTTGTGCGAAACCCGTCCTTTTCCTAGCTTGTAGGGAAAACAAGGTTTCTTTTCAGTTGGCATCTGCAATGCATACTTATATATGGGCTGGTACAAGCTCCAACTCGGTATTACACTGAAAAATGCAGGAACTTGAAACTGGCAATAGGAAAATGACTGAGAAACCAGAGTAAGTGTTGCCCTGCAAACCGTTCCAATTGTGCTCTTTGAACGAAAGTCTCTCCACATGCTCAATTCAGAGAGATATGTGAGTGTGAAAGCCGTCTTTCACCTAGCTTGTTCGGAACGCAAAGTTTCTTTTCAGTTGGAAATTGCACTACATACGCTTATATGAGGAGGTAATAACTCCAACTCGTTTTAAACTAAAAACTGTAGGAAATTCAAACCGGCACTAGGAAGTACACTTAGAAACCAGAGTAAGTGTTGCAACTGCAACCAGTTACACTAGTGCAATTGGAACGAAAGCCTCTTCACATGTTCAGTTCAGAGATATAAATGTGTGTGAAAGCCGTCCTTCACCTAGCTTGTTGGGAACACATTGTTTCTTTCAGTTGGAATCTGCAGTACATACATATATATGTGGAGGTACTAGCTACATTTCCTGTTTACGGTGAAAGCTGCAAGAACATCAAACAGGCATTAGGAAACAGACTGAGAAACCAGAGTACGTGTTATAAATGTATGCTGTTCCTTTAGTGTTCGTTGAACGGACGTCTCTCCACATGCTCATTTCAAAAAGATAACTGAGTGTGGAATCCTTGCTTCACTTATCTTGTTGGGAACACAAATTTCTTTTCATTTGGAATCTGCACTATATACATATATATGGGCAGGTACAAGCTTAATCTCGGTATTACACGGAAAACTGCAGGAACTTCAAACCGGCACTAGGAAATAGCCTGAGAAACCAGAGTAATGTTTTCTCTTGCAACACGTTCCATTTTTGCTAGTTGAACGAACGTCTCTCCACATGCTCAGTTCTGAGTGATAAGTGTGTGTGAAAGCCGTCCTTCAACTTACTTGTTGAGAAAACAAGTTTCTTTTCAGCTGCAAAGTGCATTACATACATATGTATGATGAGGTACTAGCTCCAACTCGGTTTTTCAGTGAAAACTGCAAGAAATTCATCCCTGCACTAGGAAACAGACTGAAAATCCAGAGTAATTGTTTCCCCTGAATACCTTTCCCCTTGTGCTAGTTGAAAGAAAGTCTCTGCACATGCACAGTTCTGAGACATAATGGTGTGTGAAAGCTGTTCTTCACCTAGCTTGTTGGGAAAACAAAGTATCTTTCAGTTGGAAACTGCACTGCATACAGATATGGGGAGGTAATACCTACATCTTGGGGTTACGGTGAAAACTGCAGGAACATCAAACCGGCGTTAGGAAACAAAAAGAAAAACCAGAGTACGTGTTACAACTGCAAGCTTTTCCCTTTGTGTTCGTTGAAAAAACGACTCTCCACATGCTCATTTCTGAGGGACAACTGTGTGTGGAAGCCGTGCTTCACCTATCTTGTTGGGAACACAAAGTTTCTTTTCAGTTGGTATCTGCACTACATACATATATATAGGGAGGTACAACTTCCCAATCGTGTTTACAGTGAAATCTGCAGGAAATTCAAAGCGGCACTAGGAAACACAGTGAGAAACCAGAGTAAGAGTTTCCCATGCAAACCGTTCCCCTTGTGTTAGTTGAAAGAACGTCTCTCTACGTACACATTTCTGACAGAAAAGTTAGTGTTAAAGGCGTTTTGCACCTTGCTTATTTTGAAAAAAAAATTTATTTTAATTTCCAATCTGCACTACATACATATATATAGGGAGGTACTAGCTCCAACTTGGGTTTACAATGAAAACTGCAGGAATTTCAAACGGGCACTAGGAACAGAGAGAGAAACCAGAGTAAGTGTTATCTTGCAACCCGTTCCACTTGTGCTAGTTGAACGAATGTCTCTCTTCATGCTCAGGTCTAAGAGATAAGTGTTTGTGAATGCCGACCTTCAGTAGCTTGTTGGGAACATATAGTTTTTTTTCAGTTTGAAAGTGCATTTCTTTCAAATATATGGGGAGGTACTAGCTCCAACTCGGGTTTAAATTGAAAACTGTAGGAACATCAAACCGGCACTAGGAAACAGACTGAGATAGCAGAGTAAATGTTGCTCCAGCAACCAGTTCCCCTTGTGCTATTTGTACGAACTTCTCTCCACATGCTCATTTCGGAGAGATTACTGTGTGTGGAATCCTTGCTTCACTTATCTTGTTGGGAACACAAAATTTCTTTTCATTTGGAAACTGCACTACATACATATATATGGGCTGGTACAAGCTCCAACTCGGTATTACACTGAAAACTGCAAGAACTTTAAACCGGCACTAGGAAACAGCCTGAGAAAACAGAGGAATTTTTTTTCTTGCATCCCGTTCCATTTGGCTTGTTGAAAGAACGTCCCTCCACATGCTCATTTCTGAGTGATAAGTGGGAGTGAAAGCCGTACTTCACCTAGCTTGTTGGGAAAATATAGTTTCCTTTCAGTTGGAAAGTGCACTACAATCATATATATCGGGAGGTACCAGCTCGAACTCGGGTTAAAATTTAAAAATGTAGGAACTTCCAACAAGCACTTGGAAACAGACTGAGAAGCCAGAGTAAGTGTTGCTGCTGCAACAGTTCCCCTTTTTCTATTTGAACGAAAGTCTCTCAACATGCTTAGTTCTGAGAGAAAGTTTGTGCGAAAGCCGTCCTTTTCCTAGCTTGTAGGGAAAACAAGGTTTCTTTTCAGTTGGCATCTGCACTGCATACATATATATGGGCTGGTACAAGCTCCAACTCGGTATTACACAGAAAAACGCAGAAACTTGAAACTGGCACTAGGAAAATGACTGAGAAACCAGAGTAAGTGTTGCCCTGCAAACCGTTCCAATTGTGCTCTTTGAACGAACGTCTCTCCACATGCTCAATTCATAGAGATATGTGAGTGTGAAAGCCGTCTTTCACCTAGCTTGTTGGGAACGCAAAGTTTCTTTTCAGTTGGAAATTGCACTACATACGCTTATATGAGGAGGTAATACCTCCAACTCGTTTTAAACTTAAAAGTGTAGGAAATTCAAACCGGCACTAGGAAGTACACTTAGAAACCAGAGTAAGTGTTGCAACTGCAACCACTTACACTAGTGCAATTGGAACGAAAGCCTCTTCACATGTTCAGTTCAGAGATATAAATGTGTATGGAAGCCGTGCTTCACATATCTTGTTGGGAACACAAAGTTTCTTTACAGTTGGAATCTTCACTACATACATATATATGAGCTGGTACAAGCTCCAACTCGGTATTACACTGAAAAATGCAGGAACTTGAAAACTGGCACTAGGAAACAGACTGAGAAACCAGAGGAATTTTTTCTGTTACATCCCTTTCCATTTGTGCTAGTTGAAAGAACTTCTCCCACATGCTCAGTTCTGAGGGATAATTGAGTGTGAAATCCGTAGTTCAAATAGCTTGTTGGGAAAATATATTTTCTTTTCAGTTGGAAAGTGCACTACATTCACATATATGGGGAGGTACCAGCTCGAACTCGGGTTAAAATTGAAATCAGTAGGATCTTCAAACAGGCACAAGGAAACAGACTGAGAAGCCAGAGTAAATGTTGTACCTGCAACAAATTCCCCTTTTTCTATTTGAAGGAAAGTCTCTCAACATGCTTATTTCTGAGAGGAAAGTGTGTGTGAAAGCCGTCCTTTACCTAGCTTGTAGGGAAAACAAGGTTTCCTTTCAGTTGGCATCTGCACTGCATACAAATATAAGGGAGGTACAAGCTCCATCTAGATTTTAAGTTGAAAATTGCAGGAAATTCAAACAGGCAATAGAAAACAGACTGAGAAACCAGAGTAAGTTTTGCTCATGCCAAATTTCCCCTTCTGCTATTTAAACGAAATTTTCTCCACATGCTCAGTTCTGAGAGATAAGTGTGTGTGAAAGCCGTCCTTCACCTACCTTCTAGGGAACACAGACTTTCCTTTCAGAAGGAAATTGCACTTCATTTATTTATATGGGGAGGTAGTAGCTCCAACTCGGTTTCAAAGAAAAAACTGTACGAACTTCATACTGGCACTAAGAAACAGCCAAAAAACCAGAGTAAGTGTTACTCTTACAATCCGTTCCACTTGGGCTACTTGGACGAAAGTCTCTCCACATGCTCTGTTCAGAGGATATGTGAGTGTGAAAGCCGTCTTTCACCTAGCTTGATCGGAACACAAAGATTCTTTTCAGTTGTAAATTGCACTACATACACTTATATTAGGAGGTACTAAATCCAACTCGGTTTTAATCTAAAAACTGTAGGAAATTCAAACCGGCACTAGGAAGCACGCTTTGAAACCAGAGTAAGTGTTGCAGCGGCAACTCGTTACCCTAGTGCTATTGGAACGAAAGACTCTTCACATGCTGAGTTCTGAGATATAAGTGTGTGTGAAAGCCGTACTTCAGTAGCTTATTGGAACATATAGTTTCTTTTTCAGTTGGAAAGTGCACTTCTTTCAAATATATGCGGAGGTACTAGCTCCAACTCGGTTTAAATTGAAAACTGTAGGAACATCAAACCGGCACTAGGAAACAGACTGAGATAGCAGAGTAAATGTTGCTCCAGCAACCAGTTCCCCTTGTGCTATTTGTACGAACTTCTCTCCACATGCTCATTTCGGGAGAGATTACTGTGTGTGGAATCCTTGCTTCACTTATCTTGTTGGGAACACAAAATTTCTTTTCATTTGGAAACTGCACTACATACATATATATGGGCTGATACAAGCTCCAACTCGGTATTACACTGAAAACTGCAGAAACTTTAAACCAGCACTAGGAAACAGACTGAGAAACCAGAGGAATTTTTTTCTTGCATCCCATTCCATTTGACTATTTGAAAGAACGTCCCTCCACATGCTAATTTCTGAGTGATAAGTATGAGTGAAAGCCGTACTTCACCTAGCTTTTTGGGAAAATATAGTTTCTTTTCAGTTGGAAAGTGCACTACTATCATATATATCGGGAGGTACCAGCTCGAACTCGGGTTAAAATTTAAAAATGTAGGAACTTCAAACAGGCACTAGGAAACAGACTGAGAAGCCAGAGTAAGTGTTGCTCCTCCATCAAGTTCCCCTTTTTCTATTTGAATGAAAGTCTCTCAACATGCTTAGTTCTGAGAGAAAAGTTTGTGCGAAACCCGTCCTTTTCCTAGCTTGTAGGGAAAACAAGGTTTCTTTTCAGTTGGCATCTGCAATGCATACTTATATATGGGCTGGTACAAGCTCCAACTCGGTATTACACTGAAAAATGCAGGAACTTGAAACTGGCAATAGGAAAAATGACTGAGAAACCAGAGTAAGTGTTGCCCTGCAAACCGTTCCAATTGTGCTCTTTGAACGAAAGTCTCTCCACATGCTCAATTCAGAGAGATATGTGAGTGTGAAAGCCGTCTTTCACCTAGCTTGTTCGGAACGCAAAGTTTCTTTTCAGTTGGAAATTGCACTACATACGCTTATATGAGGAGGTAATAACTCCAACTCGTTTTAAACTAAAACTGTAGGAAATTCAAACCGGCACTAGGAAGTACACTTAGAAACCAGAGTAAGTGTTGCAACTGCAACCAGTTACACTAGTGCAATTGGAACGAAAGCCTCTTCACATGTTCAGTTCAGAGATATAAATGTGTGTGAAAGCCGTCCTTCACCTAGCTTGTTGGGAACACATTGTTTCTTTCAGTTGGAATCTGCAGTACATACATATATATGTGGAGGTACTAGCTACATTTCCTGTTTACGGTGAAAGCTGCAAGAACATCAAACAGGCATTAGGAAACAGACTGAGAAACCAGAGTACGTGTTATAAATGTATGCTGTTCCTTTAGTGTTCGTTGAACGGACGTCTCTCCACATGCTCATTTCAAAAAGATAACTGTAGTGTGGAATCCTTGCTTCACTTATCTTGTTGGGAACACAAAATTTCTTTTCATTTGGAATCTGCACTATATACATATATATGGGCAGGTACAAGCTTAATCTCGGTATTACACGGAAAACTGCAGGAACTTCAAACCGGCACTAGGAAATAGCCTGAGAAACCAGAGTAATGTTTTCTCTTGCAACACGTTCCATTTTTGCTAGTTGAACGAACGTCTCTCCACATGCTCAGTTCTGAGTGATAAGTGTGTGTGAAAGCCGTCCTTCAACTTACTTGTTGAGAAAACAAGTTTCTTTTCAGCTGCAAAGTGCATTACATACATATGTATGATGAGGTACTAGCTCCAACTCGGTTTTTCAGTGAAAACTGCAAGAAATTCATCCCTGCACTAGGAAACAGACTGAAAATCCAGAGTAATTGTTTCCCCTGAATACCTTTCCCCTTGTGCTAGTTGAAAGAAAGTCTCTGCACATGCACAGTTCTGAGACATAATGGTGTGTGAAAGCTGTTCTTCACCTAGCTTGTTGGGAAAACAAAGTATCTTTCAGTTGGAAACTGCACTGCATACAGATATGGGGAGGTAATACCTACATCTTGGGGTTACGGTGAAAACTGCAGGAACATCAAACCGGCGTTAGGAAACAAAAAGAAAAACCAGAGTACGTGTTTACAACTGCAAGCTTTTCCCTTTGTGTTCGTTGAAAAAACGACTCTCCACATGCTCATTTCTGAGGGACAACTGTGTGTGGAAGCCGTGCTTCACCTATCTTGTTGGGAACACAAAGTTTCTTTTCAGTTGGTATCTGCACTACATACATATATATAGGGAGGTACAACTTCCCAATCGTGTTTACAGTGAAATCTGCAGGAAATTCAAAGCGGCACTAGGAAACACAGTGAGAAACCAGAGTAAGAGTTTCCCATGCAAACCGTTCCCCTTGTGTTAGTTGAAAGAACGTCTCTCTACGTACACATTTCTGACAGAAAAGTAGTGTTAAAGGCGTTTTGCACCTTGCTTATTTTGAAAAAAAAATTTATTTTAATTTCCAATCTGCACTACATACATATATATAGGGAGGTACTAGCTCCAACTTGGGTTTACAATGAAAACTGCAGGAATTTCAAACGGGCACTAGGAACAGAGAGAGAAACCAGAGTAAGTGTTTATCTTGCAACCCGTTCCACTTGTGCTAGTTGAACGAATGTCTCTCTTCATGCTCAGGTCTAAGAGATAAGTGTTTGTGAATGCCGTCCTTCAGTAGCTTGTTGGGAACATATAGTTTTTTTTCAGTTTGAAAGTGCATTTCTTTCAAATATATGGGGAGGTACTAGCTCCAACTCGGGTTTAAATTGAAAACTGTAGGAACATCAAACCGGCACTAGGAAACAGACTGAGATAGCAGAGTAAATGTTGCTCCAGCAACCAGTTCCCCTTGTGCTATTTGTACGAACTTCTCTCCACATGCTCATTTCGGAGAGATTACTGTGTGTGGAATCCTTGCTTCACTTATCTTGTTGGGAACACAAAATTTCTTTTCATTTGGAAACTGCACTACATACATATATATGGGCTGGTACAAGTTTCAACTCTGTATTACACTGAAAACTGCAGGAAATTTAAACCGGCACTAGGAAACAGACTGAGAATCCAGAGGAATTTTTTTCCTTGCATCCCGTTCCATTTGGCTTGTTGAAAGAACGTCCCTCCACATGCTCATTTCTGAGTGATAAGTGGGAGTGAAAGCCGTACTTCACCTAGCTTGTTGGGAAAATATAGTTTCTTTTCAGTTGGAAAGTGCACTACAATCATATATATCGGGAGGTACCAGCTCGAACTAGGGTTAAAATTTAAAAATGTAGGAACTTCCAACAGGCACTAGGAAACAGACTGAGAAGCCAGAGTAAGTGTTGCTCCTCCATCAAGTTCCCCTTTTTCTATTTGAACGAAAAGTCTCTCAACATGCTTAGTTCTGAGAGAAAATTTGTGCGAAAGCCGCCCTTTTCCTAGCTTGTAGGGAAAACAAGGTTTCTTTTCAGTTGGCATCTGCACTGCATACATATATATGGGCTGGTACAAGCTCCAACTCGGTATTACACTGAAAAATGCTGGAACTTGAAACTGGCACTAGGAAAAAGACTGAGAAACCAGAGTAAGTGTTGCCCTGCAAACCGTTCCAAGTGTGCTCTTTGAACGAACGTCTCTCCACATGCTCAATTCAGAGAGATATGTGAGTGTGAAAGCCGTCTTTCACCTAGCTTGTTGGGAACGCAAAGTTTTTTTCAGTTGGAAATTGCACTACATACGCTTATATGAGGAGGTAATACCTCCAACTCGTTTTAAACTAAAACTGTAGGAAATTCAAACCGGCACTAGGAAGTACACTTAGAAACCAGTAAGTGTGTTGCAACTGCAACCATTACACTAGTGCAATTGGAACGAAAGCCTCTTCACATGTTCAGTTCAGAGATATAAATGTGTAGGAAGCGTGCTTCACATATCTTGTTGGAACACAAAGTTTCTTTACAGTTGGAATCTTCACTACATACATATATATGAAGCTGGTACAAGCTCCAACTCGGTATTACACTGAAAATGCAGGAACTTGAAACTGGCACTAGGAAAACAGATGGAGAAACCAGAGGAATTTTTTGTTTACATCCCTTCCATTTGTGCTAGTTGAAAGAACTTCTCCCACATGCTCAGTTCTTCTGAGGGATAATTGAGTGTGAAATCCGTAGTCAAATAGTTGTTGGGAAAATATATTTTCTTTTCAGTTGGAAAGTGCACTACATTCACCTCATATGGGGGGTACCAAGCTCGAACTCGGGTTAAATGAAATCAGTAGGATTTCAAACAGGCACAAGGAAACAGACTGAGAAGCCAGAGTAAAGTTGTACCTGCAACAAATTCCCCCTTTTTTATTGAAGGAAAGTCGCTCAACATGCTTATTTCTGAGAGGAAAGTGTGTGTGAAAGCCGTCCTTTACCTAGCTTGTAGGGAAAACAAGGTTTCCTTTCAGTGGCATCTGCACTGCATACAAATTAAGGGAGGTACAAGCTCCATCTAGATTTTAAGTTGAAAATTGCAGGAAATTCAAACAGGCAATAGAAAACAGACTGAGAAACCAGAGTAAGTTTTGCTCATGCCAAATTTCCCCTTCTGCTATTTAACACGAAAATTTTCTCCACATGCTCAGTTCTGAGAGATAAGTGTGTGGTGAAAGCCGTCCTCACCTACCTTATAGGGAACACAGACTTCCTTTCAGAAGGAAATTGCACTTCATTTATTTATATGGGGGAGGTAGTAGCTCCAACTCGGTTCAAAGAAAAAAACTGTACGAACTTCATACTGGCACTAAGAAACAGCCAAAAAAACCAGAGTAAGTGTTACTCTTACAATCCGTTTCCACTTGGGCTACTTGGACGAAAGTCTCTCCACATGCTCTGTTCAGAGGATATGTGAGTGTGAAAGCCGTCTTTCACCTAGCTTGATCGGAACACAAAGATTCTTTTCAGTTGTAAATTGCACTACATACACTTATATTAGGAGGTACTAAATCCAACTCGTTTAATCTAAAAACTGTAGGAAATTCAACCGGCACTAGGAAGCACGCTTTGAAACCAGAGTAGTGTTGCAGCGGCAACTCGTTACCCTAGTGCTATTGGAACGAAAGACTCTTCACATGCTGAGTTCTGAATTAGTGTGTGTGAAAGCCGTACTTCAGTAGCTTATTTGGAACATATAGTTTCTTTTCAGTTGGAAAGTGCACTTCTTTCAAATATGCGGAGGTACTAGCTCCAACTCGGTTTAAATTGAAAACTGTAGGAACATCAAACCGGCACTAGGAAACAGACTGAGATAGCAGAGTAAATGTTGCTCCAGCAACCAGTTTCCCCTTGTGCTATTTGTACGAACTTCTCTCCACATGCTCATTTCGGAGAGATTACTGTGTGTGGAATCCTTGCTTCACTTATCTTGTTGGGAACACAAAATTTCTTTTCATTTGGAAACTGCACTACATACATATATATGGGCTGATACAAGCTCCAACTCGGTATTACCTGAAAACTGCAGAAACTTTAAACCAGCACTAGGAACAGACTGAAACCAGAGGAATTTTTTTTTCTTGCATCCCATTCCATTTGACGATTTGAAAGAACGTCCCTCCACATGCTAATTTCTGAGTGATAAGTATGAGTGAAAGCCGTACTTCACCTAGCTTTTGGGAAAATATAGTTTCTTTTCAGTTGGAAAGTGCACTACTATCATATATATCGGGAGGTACCAGCTCGAACTCGGGTTAAAATTTAAAAATGTAGGAACTTCAAACAGGCACTAGGAAACAGACTGAGAAGCCAGAGTAAGTGTTGCTCCTCCATCAAGTTCCCCTTTTTCTATTTGAATGAAAGTCTCTCAACATGCTTAGTTCTGAGAGAAAAGTTTGTGCGAAACCCGTCCTTTTCCTAGCTTGTAGGGAAAACAAGGTTTCTTTTCAGTTGGCATCTGCAATGCATACTTATATATGGGCTGGTACAAGCTCCAACTCGGTATTACACTGAAAAATGCAGGAACTTGAAACTGGCAATAGGAAAATGACTGAGAAACCAGAGTAAGTGTGCCCTGCAAACCGTTCCAATTGTGCTCTTTGAACGAAAGTCTCTCCACATGCTCAATTCAGAGAGATATGTGAGTGTGAAAGCCGTCTTTCACCTAGCTTGTTCGGAACGCAAAGTTTCTTTTCAGTTGGAAATTGCACTACATACGCTTATATGAGGAGGTAATACTCCAACTCGTTTTAAACTAAAAACTGTAGGAAATTCAAACCGGCACTAGGAAGTACACTTAGAAACCAGAGTAAGTGTTGCAACTGCAACCAGTTACACTAGTGCAATTGGAACGAAAGCCTCTTCACATGTTCAGTTCAGAGATATAAATGTGTGTGAAAGCCGTCCTTCACCTAGCTTGTTGGGAACACATTGTTTCTTTCAGTTGGAATCTGCAGTACATACATATATATGTGGAGGTACTAGCTACATTTCCTGTTTACGGTGAAAGCTGCAAGAACATCAAACAGGCATTAGGAAACAGACTGAGAAACCAGAGTACGTGTTATAAATGTATGCTGTTCCTTTAGTGTTCGTTGAACGGACGTCTCTCCACATGCTCATTTCAAAAAGATAACTGAGTGTGGAATCCTTGCTTCACTTATCTTGTTGGGAACACAAATTTCTTTTCATTTGGAATCTGCACTATATACATATATATGGGCAGGTACAAGCTTAATCTCGGTATTACACGGAAAACTGCAGGAACTTCAAACCGGCACTAGGAAATAGCCTGAGAAACCAGAGTAATGTTTTCTCTTGCAACACGTTCCATTTTTGCTAGTTGAACGAACGTCTCTCCACATGCTCAGTTCTGAGTGATAAGTGTGTGTGAAAGCCGTCCTTCAACTTACTTGTTGAGAAAACAAGTTTTCTTTTCAGCTGCAAAGTGCATTACATACATATGTATGATGAGGTACTAGCTCCAACTCGGTTTTTCAGTGAAAACTGCAAGAAATTCATCCCTGCACTAGGAAACAGACTGAAAATCCAGAGTAATTGTTTCCCCTGAATACCTTTCCCCTTGTGCTAGTTGAAAGAAAGTCTCTGCACATGCACAGTTCTGAGACATAATGGTGTGTGAAAGCTGTTCTTCACCTAGCTTGTTGGGAAAACAAAGTATCTTTCAGTTGGAAACTGCACTGCATACAGATATGGGGAGGTAATACCTACATCTTGGGGTTACGGTGAAAACTGCAGGAACATCAAACCGGCGTTAGGAAACAAAAAGAAAAACCAGAGTACGTGTTACAACTGCAAGCTTTTCCCTTTGTGTTCGTTGAAAAAACGACTCTCCACATGCTCATTTCTGAGGGACAACTGTGTGTGGAAGCCGTGCTTCACCTATCTTGTTGGGAACACAAAGTTTCTTTTCAGTTGGTATCTGCACTACATACATATATATAGGGAGGTACAACTTCCCAATCGTGTTTACAGTGAAATCTGCAGGAAATTCAAAGCGGCACTAGGAAACACAGTGAGAAACCAGAGTAAGAGTTTCCCATGCAAACCGTTCCCCTTGTGTTAGTTGAAAGAACGTCTCTCTACGTACACATTTCTGACAGAAAAGTTAGTGTTAAAGGCGTTTTGCACCTTGCTTATTTTGAAAAAAAAATTTATTTTAATTTCCAATCTGCACTACATACATATATATAGGGAGGTACTAGCTCCAACTTGGGTTTACAATGAAAACTGCAGGAATTTCAAACGGGCACTAGGAACAGAGAGAGAAACCAGAGTAAGTGTTTATCTTGCAACCCGTTCCACTTGTGCTAGTTGAACGAATGTCTCTCTTCATGCTCAGGTCTAAGAGATAAGTGTTTGTGAATGCCGTCCTTCAGTAGCTTGTTGGGAACATATAGTTTTTTTTCAGTTTGAAAGTGCATTTCTTTCAAATATGGGGAGGTACTAGCTCCAACTCGGGTTTAAATTGAAAACTGTAGGAACATCAAACCGGCACTAGGAAACAGACTGAGATAGCAGAGTAAATGTTGCTCCAGCAACCAGTTCCCCTTGTGCTATTTGTACGAACTTCTCTCCACATGCTCATTTCGGAGAGATTACTGTGTGTGGAATCCTTGCTTCACTTATCTTGTTGGGAACACAAATTTCTTTTCATTTGGAAACTGCACTACATACATATATATGGGCTGGTACAAGTCCAACTCGGTATTACACTGAAAACTGCAGAATTTAAACCGGCACTAGGAAACAGACTGAGAAAACAGAGGAATTTTTTTCTTGCATCCCGTTCCATTTGGCTTGTTGAAAGAACGTCCCTCCACATGCTCATTTCTGAGTGATAAGTGGGAGTGAAAGCCGTACTTCACCTAGCTTGTTGGGAAAATATAGTTTCTTTCAGTTGGAAAGTGCACTACAATCATATATATCGGGAGGTACCAGCTCGAACTCGGGTTAAAATTTAAAAATGTAGGAACTTCCAAGCACTAGGAAACAGACTGAGAAGCCAGAGTAAGTGTTGCTCCTCAACAAGTTCCCCTTTTTCTATTTGAACGAAAGTCTCTCAACATGCTTAGTTCTGAGAGAAAAGTTTGTGCGAAAGCCGCCTTTTCCTAGCTTGTAGGGAAAACAAGGTTTCTTTTCAGTTGGCATCTGCACTGCATACATATATATGGGCTGGTACAAGCTCCAACTCGGTATTACACTGAAAAATGCTGGAACTTGAAACTGGCACTAGGAAAAAGACTGAGAAACCAGAGTAAGTGTTTGCCCGCAAACCGTTCCAATGTGCTCTTTGACGAACGTCTCTCCACATGCTCAATTCAGAGATATGTGAGTGTGAAAGCCTCTTTCACCTAGCTTGTTGTGGAACGCAAAGTTTCTTTTCAGTTGGAAAGTGCACTACATACGCTATATGAGGGGGTAATACCTCCACTCGTTTTAAACTAAAAGTGTAGGAAATTCAAACCGGCACTAGGAAGTACACTTAGAAACCAGAGTAAGTGTTGCAACTGCAACCACTTACTAGTGCAATTGGAACGAAAGCCTCTTCACATGTTCAGTTCAGAGATATAAATGTGTATGGAAGCCGTGCTTCACATATCTTGTTGGGAACACAAAGTTTCTTTACAGTTGGAATCTTCACTACATACATATATATGAGCTGGTACAAGCTCCAACTCGGTATTACACTGAAAAATGCAGGAACTTGAAACTGGCACTAGAAACAGACTGAGAAAC
>NC_045732.1:1616567-1702530 GCF_009834535.1 Camelus ferus
GCACTGAAAGCTGCAGGAACTTCAAACCGGGACTAGGAAACAGCCTGAGAAACCAGAGTAAGTGATTCTCCTGCAACCTGTTCCATTTGTGGTATTTGAACGAATGTCTCTCTACATGCTCATTTTTGAGGGAAAATTGTGTGTGAAAGCCGCCCTTCACCTAGCTTGATGGGAACGGAAAGTATCTATTCAGTTGGAAACTGTACTACATACATAAATATGGGGACCTAATAGATCCAACACGATTTTACATTGCAAAATGTAGGAAATTCCAAGAGGCACTAGGAATCAGACTGAGAAACCTGTGTAAGTGTTTCCCATGCAACCCGTTCCCTTTGAGCTAGTTGAACGAACGTCTCTCCACATGCACATTTCTGATAGAAAAGTGTGTGTGAAAGCCGTCCTCCACCTTACTTGTTGGGAAGACAAGTTTCTTATCAGCTGGAAAGTGCACTACATACATATATATGGGGATGTACTTCTCAACCACGGGTTTTCAGTGAAAACTGCAGAAACTTGACCGGGCACTAGGAAACAGACTGAGAATCCAGAAGAAGTGTTTTTCCTGGAACGCGTTTCCATTGTGTTAGTTGATCGAAGGTCTCTCTAAATGCTCAGTTCTGACAGATAAGTGTGTTTTAATGGCGTGCTTCTCCTAGCTTGTCAGGAACACAAAGTTTCTTTTCAGTTGGAATCTGCACTTCAGACATATTTATAGGGAGGTACTAGCTCCAAATCGGGTTTACAGTGAAAACTGCAGGAACTTCAAACAGGCATTATGAACAGAGAGAAAAACCAGAGTAAGAGTTTATCCTGCAACCCGTTCCATTTGTGCTAATTGAACGAACGTCTTTCCTCATGCTCAGTTCTGAGAGATAAGTGTGTGTGAAAGCCGCCCTTCAACTTCCTTGTTGGGAACACAAGTTTCTTTTCAGCTGGAAAGTGCACTACATACATATATGGTGAGGTAATAGCTCCAAAGCAGTTTTCTGTGAAAAATGCAGGAATTTCAAACCAGCACTAGGAAAACGACTGAGAAACCTTTGTAAGGGTTTCTCCTGCAAACCGGTCCCTTAGAGCTAGTTGAATGAACGTCTCTCAAGGTGCTCATTTCTGAGACAAAAATGTGTGTGAAAGCCGCCCTTCAACTTACTTGTTGGGAACACAAGTTTCTTTTCAGGTGGAAAGTGCACTACATACATATATATAGTGAGGTACTAGCTCCAACACGGTTTTACATTGAAAACTGCAGGATCTTCAAACCAGCACTAGGAAACAGTCTGAGAAACCAGAGTGTTTCTCCTGCAAAACCGCTCAATTTGTGCTTGTTGAACGACAGTCTCACCACATGCTCAGTTTTGAGAGATAAGTGTGTGTGAAAGCCGTCCTTTACCTAGCTTGTTGGGAACACATAGCTTCGTTCGAGTTGGAAAGTGTGCTACATTCATATATATGGGGAGGTACTAGCTCCAACTCGGGTTTAAATTGAAAACTGTAGGAACATCTAAACGGCAGTAGGAAACACACTCAGAAACCTGAGTATTGTTGCTCCTGCAACCCGTTTCCCTAATGCTATTTGAACGAATATCTGTCCACATGCTCAGTTCTGAGGGATAAGTGTGTGTGAAAGCCGTCCTTTACCTAGCTTGTAGGGAACACAAGGTTTCATTTCAGGTGGAATTTGCACTGCACACATATATATTGGGAGGTACAATCCCCAACTCGGGTTTAAAATAAAAACTGTAGGAACTTCAAACCGGCACTAGGAAACACACCTATAAAGCAGATAAAGTGTTGCACCTGCATCCCGTTCCCCTTGTGCTACTGAAACGAACTTCTATCCATATGCTCATTTCAGAGGTATAATTGTGTGTGGAAGCCGTCCTTCACCTAGCTTGTTGGGAACACAATGTTTCTTTTCATTTAGGATCTGCACTACATACATATATATGGGGAGGTACTAGCTAAAACTCGGGTTTACGGTGTAACCTGCAGGAAATTCAAACCGGCATTAGGATACAGATTGAGAAACCTGAGTACGTGTTACAACTGCAACCTGATCCCTTTGTGTTTGTTGAACGAACGTCTCTCCACATGCTCATTTCGGAGAGATAACTGTGTGTAGAAGCCGTGCTTCAATCAGCTTGTTGGGAACACAAAGTTTCTCTTCAGTTGGAAACTGCACTACATACATAAATATGGGGAGGTAATTGATCCAACACGGTTTTACAGTGCAAAATGTAGGAACTTCCAACAGGCACTAGGATTCAGACTGTGAAACCTGTGTAAGTGTTTCCCATGCAACCCGTTCCCTGTGAGCTAGTTGAACGAACGTCTCTCGACATGCTCATTTCTGAGAGAAAACTGTGTGTGAAAGCCGTCTTTCACCTAACTTGTTGGGAACACAAATTCCTTATCAGCTGGAAAGTGCACTACATACATATATATGGGGATGTACTGCTCAACCTCGGGTTTTCTGTGAAAATTGCAGGAAATTGAACGTGCACTAGGAAACAGACTGAGAATCCAGAAGAAGTGATTTTCCTGGAACGAGTTTCCATTGTGCTACTTGATCGAAGGTCTCTCTAGATGCTCAGTTCTGACAGATAAGTGTGTGTTAAAGGCGTGCTTCTCCTAGCTTGTCGGGAACACAAAGTTTCTTTTCAGTTGGAATCTGCAATTCAGACATATTTATAGGGAGGGTACTAGCTCCAACTCGGGTTTACAGTGAAAACTGCAGGAACTTCAAACTGGCATTTTGAACAGAGAGAGAAACCAGAGTAAGAGTTTATCCTGCAACCCGTTCCATTTTTGCTAGTTGAACGAACGTCTCTCCACCTGCTCAGTTCTGAGAGATAAGTGTGTGTGAAAGCCGTCCTTCAACTAGCTTGTTGGGAACACAAAGATTCGTTTCAGTTGAAAATTGCACTGCATACATATATATGGGGAAGTACTAGCACCAAATCGTGTTTAAAGTGAAAACTGCAGGAACTTCCAACCTGCACTAGGAAACTGTTTGTGAAACCAGAGTAAGTGATTCTTCTGCAACCCGTTCCATTTGTGTTAGTTGAACGAACGTCTCACCACATGCTCATTTCTGAGAGATAAGTGTGTGTGAAAGCCGCCCTTCAACTTTCTTTTGGGAACACAGGTTTCTTTTCAGCTGGATATTGCACTACATACATATATGGTGAGGTAACAGATCCAAAGCAGTTTTCTGTGAAAACTGCAGGAATTTCAAACCAGCACTAGGAAACAGTCTGAGAAACCAGAGAAAGTGTTACTCCTGCAAAACCGCTCACATTGTGCTAGTTGAATGACAGTCTCTCAACATGCTCAGTTTTGAGAGATAAGTGTGTGTGAAAGCCGTCCTTCACCTAGCTTGTTGGGAACACATATGTTCTTTCGAGTTGTAAAGTGCGCTACATTCATATATATGGGGAGGTATAGCTCCAACTCGGGTTTAAATTAAAAACTGTAGGAACATCAAAACGGCACTAGGAAAAAGACTGTGAAGCCATAGTATTGTTGCTCCTGCAACCCGTTTCCCTTGTGCTATTTGAACGAATATCTCTCCACATGCTCAGTTCTGAGGGATAAGTGTGTGTGAAATCCGTCCTTCAACTAGCTTGTAGGGAACACATGGTTTCTTTTCAGGTGGAATCTGCACGACATACATATTTATAGGGTGGTACTAGCTCCAACTCGGTTTTACAGTGCAAACTGTAGGAACTTCCAATAGGCACTAGGAATCAGCCTGAGAATCCTGTGTATATGTTTCCACTGCAACACGTTCCCTTTGAGCTAGTTGAACGAACGTCTCTCCACATGCTCATTTCTGAGATATAACTGTGTGTGGTAGCCGTGCTTCAATTAGCTTGTTGGGAACACAAAGTTTCTTTTCAGTTAGAAACTGCACAAAATACACATATATAGAGAGGTACTAGTTGTAATTCGTGTTTACAGTGAAAACTGCAGGAACTTGAAACCGGCACTAGGAAACACCCTGAGAAACCAGAGTAAGTGATTCTCCTGCAATCCGTTCCCATTGTGCTATTTCACCGAACATCTCTCCACATTTTCGGTTCTGAGAAATATGTGTGTGTGAAAGCCGTACTTCACCTAACTTGTTGGAAAAGCAACGTTACATTTCAGTTGGAAACTGCACTATATACATATATATTGGGAGGCGCTAGCTCCAAATGTGTTTTACTGTAAAAACTGCAGGAACTTCAAACCGGAACTAAGAAACAGACTGAGAAATCAGAGTAAGTGATTCTCCTGCAACCCGTTCCCATTGTTCTAGTTGAAAGAACGTATCTCTACATACTCAGCTCTGACAGAAAAGTGTGTGTTAAAGGCGTGCTTCACCTAGCTAATTGGGAAAACAAAGTTTCTTTTCATTTGGAATCTGCACTTCATACATAAATATAGGGTGGTACAAGCTCCAACTCGGGTTTAAATTGAAAACTCTAGGAACTTCAAACTGGCACTAGGTACATAGACAGAAGCCAGAGTAAGAGTTTATCCTGCAAACCGTTCACCTTGTGCTATTTTAACGAAAGTCTCTCCACATGCTCATTTCTGACATATAATTGTTTGTGAAAGCCTTCCTTTACCTAGCTTGTAGGGAACACAAGGTTTCTTTTCAGTTGGAATCTGCACTGTATACATAAATAAGGGGAGGTACTAGATCCATCTCGAGTTTATGGTTAAAACTGCAGGAACTTAAAACCGGCCCTAGGAAACAGAGTGAGAAACAAGAGTACGAGATTCTCCTGCAACCAGTTCCACTTCTGCTAGTTGAAAGAATGTCTCTCTGCCTTCTCACTTCTGAGAGATAAGTGTGAGTGAAAGCCGTTCTTCACCTAACTTGATGGGAACACAAAGTTCCTTTTCAGTTGAAAACGGCAATACATACATATATATGGGGAAGTAATAGCTCCAAATTGGTTTTAGAGTGAAAAATGCACGAACATCAACCGGCACTAGGAAACAGACTGAGAAACCTGTTTAAGTGTTTCTCCTGCAACTCGTTCCCTTTGAGCTAGTTGAACGAATGTCTCTCCACATGCTCATTTCTGAGAGAAAACAGTGTGTGAAAGCTGCCTTTCACCTTCCTTGTAGGGAACACAAAGGTTCTTTACAGTTGGAATCTTCACTACATACATATATATGGGGAGGTACTAGCTACATCTCGGGTTTACGGTGTAAACTGCAGGAACTTCATACCGGCAATAGGATACAGAGTGAGAAACCAGAGTACCTGTTACAACTGCAACCTGTTCCCTTTGGGTTTGTTGAACGAACGTCTCTCCACATGATCGTTTCGGAGGGATATCTGTGTTTGGAAGCCGTGCTTCAATTAGCTTGTTGGGAACACATGGTTTCTTTTCAGTTGGAAACTGCAGTACATACATATATATGGGCAGGTACAAGCTCCAACTCGTTATTACACTGAAAACTGCAGGAACTTCAAACCGGCACTAGGAAACAGCCTGAGAAACCAGAGTAAGTGATTCTCCTGCAACCCGTTCAATTTGTGCTTTTTGAACGAACATCTCTCCACATGCTCATTTCTCAGGGAAAAATGTGTGTGAAAGCCGTCCTTCACCTAGCTTGATGGGAACAGAAAGAATCTCTTCAGTTGGAAACTGCACTACATACATAAATATGGGGAGGTAATAGATCCAACACGGTTTTACAGTGAAAACTGTAGGAACATCAACAGCCACTAGGAAACAAACAGAGAAACCTTTATAATTGCCTCCCCTGCAACCCGTTCCCATTGTGCTAGTTGAACGAACGTCTCTCCACATGCTCATTTCTGAGAGAAAGTGTGTGTGAAAGCATTCTTTCACCTTATTGTTGGGAACACAAGTTTCTTATAACTGGAAAGTGCACTACATACATATATATGGGGATGTACGAGCTCCACCTCGGGTTTTCAATGAAAATTGCAGGAACTTGAACGGGTACTAGGAAACAGACTGAGAATCCAGAAGAAGTGTTTTTCCTGCAACAAGTTTCCATTGTGCTAGTTGATCAAACGTCTCTCTACATGCTCAATTCTGAAAGATAAGTGTGTGTTAAAGGCGTGCTTCACCTAGCTTGTTGGGAACACAAAGTTTCTTTCAGTTTTAATCTGCACTACATACATATATATAGGGAGGTACCAGCTCCAACTCGGGTTTACAGTGATTCTGCAGAAACTTCTAACCGGCACTAGGAACAAAGATAGAAAACGGAGTAAGAGATTCCCCTGCAAACCGATCCCCTTGTGCTTGTTTAACGAACGTCTCTACACATGCTCAGTTCTGACAGATATGTGTGTGTGAAAACGACCTTCCGCTAACTTGTTGGGAACACAGAGATCCTATTAAGTTGTACACTGCAATACATACATATATATGGGGAGATACAAGCTATAACTGGGTTTTACATTGAAAACTGTAGGAACTTCAAACCGGCACTAGGAAACAGCCTGAGAAACCAGAGTAAGTGATTCTACTGCAACCCGTTCCATTTGATGTATTTGAATGAATGTCTCTCCACATGCTCATTTCTGAGGGGTAACTGTGTGTGAAAGCCGTACTTCACCTTACTTGTTGGGAACACAAGATTCTTATCAGCTGGAAAGTGCACTACATATATATATATGGGGATGTACAGCTCAACCTCGGGTTTTCTGTGAAAATTGCAGGAAATTGAACGGGAACTAGGAAACAGACTGAGAATCCAGAAGAAGTGATTTTCCTTGAACGAGTTTCCATTGTGCTACTTGATCGAAGGTCTCTCTAAATGCTCAGTTCTGACAGATAAGTGTGTGTTAAAGGCGTGCTTCTCCTAGCTTGTCGGGAACACAAAGTTTCTTTTCAGTTGGGATCTGCAATTCAGAGATATTTATAGGGAGGTACTAGCTCCAACTCGGGTTTAGAGTGAAAATTGCAGGAACTTCATACCGGCATTTTGAACAGAGAGAGAAACCAGAGTAAAAGTTTATCCTGCAACCCGTTCCATTTGTGCTATTTGAACGAACGTCTTTCCACATGCTCAGTTCTGAGAGATAAGTGTGTGTGAAAGCCGTCCTTCAACTAGCTTGTTGGGAACACAAAGATTCGTTTCAGTTGGAAACTGCCCTGCATACATATATATGGGGAGATACTAGCACCAAATCGTGTTTACAGTGAAAACTGCAGGAACTTCCAACCGGCACTAGAAAACAGTTTGTGAAACCAGAGTAAGTGATACTCCTGCAACCCGTTCCATTTGTGTTAGTTCAACGAACGACTCTCCACATGCTCATTTCTGAGAGATAAGTGTGTGTGAAAGCCTCCCTTCAAATTTCTTGTTGGGAACACAGGTTTCTTATCGGCTGGATATTTCACTACATACATATATATGGTGATGTACTAGCTCCAACACGGTTTTACAGTGAAAACTGCAGGATCTTCAAACCAGCACTAGGAAACAGACTGAGAAACCAGAGTAAGTGTTTCTCCTGCAAAACCGCTCAATTTGTGCTTGTTGAACGACAGTCTCACCACATGCTCACTTTGGAGAAATAAGTATGTGTGAAAGCCGTCCTTCACCTAGCTTGTTGGGAACACATAGGTTCTTTTGAGTTGTAAAGTGCGCTACATATATATATATGTGGAGGTATAGCTCCAACTCGAGTTTAAATTGAAAACTGTAGGAAAATCAAAACGGCACTTGGAAAAAGACTGAGAAACCAGAGTAGTGTTGCTCCTGCAACCCGTTTCCCTTGTGCTATTTGAACGAATATCTCTCCACATGCTCAGTTCTAGAGATAAGTGTGTGTGAAAGCCGTCCTTTACCTAGCTTGTAGGGAACACAAGGTTTCTTTTCAGGAGGTATCTGCACTGCATACATATATATTGGGAGGTACTATCTCCAAATCGGGTTTAAAGTAAAAACTGTAGGAACTTCAAACCGGCACTAGGAAACACACCTATAAAGCAGATTAAGTGTTGCTCCTGCATCCCGTTTCCCTTGTGCTACTGGAACGAACGTCTCTCCATATGCTCAGTTCAGAGATATAATTGTGTGTGGAAGCCGTCCTTCACCTAGCTTGTTGGGAACACAATGATTCTTTTCAGTTAGAATCTGCACTGCATACATATATATTGGGAGGTACTAGCTAAACCTCGGGTTTACGGTGTAAACTGCAGGAAATTCAAACCGGCTTTAGGATACAGATTGAGAAACGTGAGTACGTGTTACAACTGCAACCTGTTCCCTTTGTGTTTGTTGAACGAACGTCTCTCCACATGCTCATTTCTGAGAGATAACTGTGTGTAGAAGCCGTGCTTCAATTAGCTTGTTGGGAACACAAAGTTTCTTTTCAGTTGGGAACTGCACTACATAAATATATATGGGCTGGTAAATGCTCCCACTCGGTATTACACTGAAAGCTGCAGGAACTTCAAACCAGCACTAGGAAACAGCCTGAGAGACCAGAGCAAGTGATTCTCCTGCAACCTGTTCCATTTGTGGTATTTGAACGAATGTCTATCTACATGCTCATTTCTGAGAGAAATGTGTGTGTGAAAGCCGTCTTTCACCTAGCTTGATGGTAACGGAAAGTATCTCTTCAGTAGGAAACAGCACTGCATACATAAATATGGGGAGGTAATAGATCCAACACGGTTTTACAGTGCAAACTGTAGGAACTTCCTACAGACACTAAGAATCAGACTGTGAATCCTGTGTAAGTTTTTCCCATGCAACCCGTTCCCTTTGAGCTAGTTGAACGAACGTCTCTCCACATGCATATTTCTGAGAGAAAAGTGTGTGTGAAAGCCGTCCTTCACCTTACTTGTTGGGATCACAAGTTTCTTATCAGCTGGAAAGTGCACTACATACATATATATGGGGATGTAGTTCTCAACCTCGGGTTTTCAGTGAAAACTGCAGGAACTTAAAACCGGCCCTAGGAAACAGAGTGAGAAACAAGAGTACGAGATTCTCCTGCAACCAGTTCCACTTCTGCTAGTTGAAAGAATGTCTCTCTACCTTCTCACTTCTGAGAGATGTGTGAGTGAAAGCCGTTCTTCACCTAACTTGATGGGAACACAAAGTTCCTTTTCAGTTGAAAACGGCAATACATACATATATATGGGGAAGTAATAGCTCCAAATTGGTTTTAGAGTGAAAAATGCACGAACATCAACCGGCACTAGGAAACAGACTGAGAAACCTGTTTAAGTGTTTCTCCTGCAACTCGTTCCCTTTGAGCTAGTTGAACGAATGTCTCTCCACATGCTCATTTCTGAGAGAAAACAGTGTGTGAAAGCTGCCTTTCACCTTCCTTGTAGGGAACAAAAGTTTCTTTACAGTTGGAATCTTCACTACATACATATATATGGGGAGGTACTAGCTACATCTCGGGTTTACGGTGTAAACTGCAGGAACTTCATACCGGCAATAGGATACAGAGTGAGAAACCAGAGTACCTGTTACAACTGCAACCTGTTCCCTTTGGGTTTGTTGAACGAACGTCTCTCCACATGATCATTTCGGAGGGATATCTGTGTTTGGAAGCCGTGCTTCAATTAGCTTGTTGTGAACACATGGTTTCTTTTCAGTTGGAAACTGCAGTACATACATTTATATGGGCAGGTACAAGCTCCAAGTCGTTATTACACTGAAAACTGCAGGAACTTCAAACCGGCACTAGGAAACAGCCTGAGAAACCAGAGTAAGTGATGGTCCTGCAACCCGTTCAATTTGTGTTTTTAAATGAACATCTATCCACATGCTCATTTCTGAGACAAAAATGTGTGTGAAAGCCGCCCTTCAACATACTTGTTGGGAACACAAGTTTCTTTTCAGGTGGAAAGTGCACTACTTACATATATATAGTGAGGTACTAGCTCCAACACGGTTTTACATTGAAAAATGCAGGATCTTCAAACCATCACTAGGAAACAGTCTGAGAAACCAGAGTGTTTCTCCTGCAAAACCGCTCACTTTGTGCTTGTTGAACGACAGTCTCACCACATGCTCAGTTTTGAGAGATAAGTGTGTGTGAAAGCCGTCCTTCACCTACCTTGTTCGGAACACATAGATTCTTTCGAGTTGGAAAGTGCGCTACATTCATATATATGGGGAGGTACTAGCTCCAACTCGGGTTTAAATTGAAAACTGTAGGAACATCTAAACGGCAGTAGGAAACAGACTCAGAAACCTGAGTAGTGTTACTCCTGCAAACCGTTTCCCTTATGCTATTTGAACGAATATCTCTCCACATGCTCAGTTCTGAGGGATAAGTGTGTGTGAAAGCCGTCCTTTACCTAGCTTGTAGGGAACACAAGGTTTCTTTTCAGGTGGAATTTGCACTGCATACATATATATAGGGAGGTACAATCCCCAACTCGGGTTTAAAGTAAAAACTGCAGGAACTTCAAACCGGCACTAGGAAACACACCTATAAAGCAGATTAAGTGTATCTCCTGCATCCTGTTCCCCTTGTGCTACTGGAACGAACGTCTATCTATATGCTCATTTCAGAGGTATAAATGTGTGTGGAAGCCGTCCTTCACCTAGCTTGTTGGGAACACAATGTTTCTTTTCAGTTAGAATCTGCACTGCATACATATATATGGGGAGGTACTAGATAAACCTCGGGTTTACGGTGTAAACTGCAGGAAATTCAAACCGGCATTAGGATACAGATTGAGAAACCTGAGTACGTGTTACAACTGCAACTTGTTCCCTTTGTGTTTGTTGAACGAACGTCTCTCCACATGCTCATTTCGGAGAGATAACTGTGTGTAGAAGCCGTGCTTCAATTAGCTTGTTGGGAACACAAAGTTTCTTTTCAGTTGGAAACTGCACTACATACATAAATATGGGCAGGTAATTGATCCAACACGGTTTTACAGTGCAAAATGTAGGAACTTCCAACAGGCACTAGAATTCAGACTGTGAAACCTGTGTAAGTGTTTCCCATGCAACCCGTTCTCTTTGAGCTAGTTGAACGAACGTCTCTCAACCTGCTCATTTCTGAGAGAAAAGTGTGTGTGAAAGCCGTCTTTCACCTAACTTGTTGGGAACACAAATTCCTTATCAGCTGGAAAGTGCACTACATACATATATATGGGGATGTACTGCTCAACCTCGGGTTTTCTGTGAAAATTGCAGGAAATTGAACGGGCACTAGGAAACAGACTGAGAATCCAGAAGAAGTGATTTTCCTGGAACGAGTTTCCATTGTGCTACTTGATCGAAGGTCTCTCTTGATGCTAAGTTCTGACAGATAAGTGTGTGTTAAAGGCGTGCTTCTCCTAGCTTGTCGGGAACACAAAGTTTCTTTTCAGTTGGAATCTGCAATTCAGACATATTTATAGGGAGGTACTAGCTCCAACTCGGGTTTACAGTGAAAACTGCAGGAACTTCAAACTGGCATTTTGAACAGAGAGAGAAACCAGAGTAAGAGTTTATCCTGCAACCCGTTCCATTTTTGCTAGTTGAACGAACGTCTCTCCACATGCTCAGTTCTGAGAGATAAGTGTGTGTGAAAGCCGTCCTTCAACTAGCTTGTTGGGAACACAAAGATTCCTTTAAGTTGGAAAATGCACTGCATACGTATATATGGGGAGGTACTAGCACCAAATCGTGTTTACAGTGAAAACTGCAGGAACTTCCACCCGGCACTAGGAAACAGTTTGTGAAACCAGAGTAAGTGATTCTCCTGCAACCCGTTTCATTTGTGTTAGATGAATGAACGTCTCTCCACATGCTCATTTCTGAGAGATAAATGTGTGTGAAAGCCACCCTTCAACTTTCTTGTTGGGAACACAGGTTTCTTTTCAGCTGGATATTGCACTACATACATATATGGTGAGGTAACAGATCCAAAGCAGTTTTCTGTGAAAACTGCAGGAATTTCAAACCAGCACTAGTAAACAGTCTGAGAAACCAGAGAAAGTGTTTCTCCAGCAAAACCGCTCACTTTGTGCTAGTTGAATGACAGTCTCACCACATGCTCAGTTTTGAGAGATAAGTGTGTGTGAAAGCCGTCCTTCACCTAGCTTGTTGGGAACACATAGCTTCTTTCGAGTTGGAAACTGTGCTACATTCATATATATGGGGAGGTACTAGCTCCAACTCGGTTTTAAATTGAAAACTGTAGGAAAATCAAAAGGGCTCTAGGAATCAGACTGCAAACCAGAGTAGTGTTGCTCCTGCAACCCGTTTCCCTTTTGTTATTTGAACGAATATCTCTCCACATGCTCAGTTCTGAGGGATAAGTGTGTGTGAAAGCCGTCCTTTACCAAGCTTGTAGGGAACACAAAGTTTCTTTTCAGGTGGAATCTGCACTGCATACATATATATAGGGAGGTAATATCTCAACACGGGTTTAAAGTAATAACTGTAGGAACTTCAAACCGGCACTAGGAAACACACCTATAAAGCAGATTATGTGTTGCTCCTGCATCCCGTTTCACTTGTGCTACTGGAACGAACGTCTCTCCATATGCACAGTTCAGAGATATAATTGTGTGTGGAAGCCGTCCTTCACCAAGCTTGTTGGGAACACAATGTTTCTTTTCAGTTAGAATCTGCACTACATACATATATATTGGGAGGTACTAGCTAAACCTCGGGTTTACGGTGTAAACTGCAGGAAATTCAAACCGGCATTAGGATACAGATTGAGAAACCTGAGTACGTGTTACAACTACAACCTGTTCCCTTTGTGTTTGTTGAACGAACGTCTCTCCACATGCTCACTTCTGAGAGAGAACTGTGTGTAGAAGCCGTGCTTCAATTAGCTTGTTGGGAACACAAAGTTTCTTTTCAGTTGGGAACTGCACTACGTAAATTTATATGGGCTGGTAAAAGCTCCAACTCGGTATTACACTGAAAGCTGCAGGAACTTCAAACCAGCACTAGGAAACAGCCTGAGAAACCAGAGCATGTGATTCTCCTGCAACCTGTTCCATTTGTGGTATTTGAACGAATGTCTATCTACATGCTCATTTCTGAGAGAAATGTGTGTGTGAAAGCCGTCCATCACCTAGCTTGATGGTAACGGAAAGTATCTCTTCAGTAGGAAACAGCACTACATACATAAATATGGGGAGGTAATAGATCCAACACGGTTTTACAGTGCAAACTGTAGGAACTTCCAACAGACACTAGGAATCAGACTGTGAATCCTGTGTAAGTGTTTCACATGCAACCCGTTCCCTTTGAGCTAGTTGAACGAACGTCTCTCCACATGCACATTTCTGAGAGAAAAGTGTGTGTGAAAGCCGTCCTTCACCTTACATTTTGGGAAAACAAGTTTCTTATCAGCTGGAAAGTGCACTACATACATATATATGGGTATGTACTTCTCAACCTCGGGTTTCCATTCAAAACTGCAGAAACTTGAACGGGCACTAGGAAACAGACTGAGAATCCAGAAGAAGTGTTTTTCCTGGAACGCGTTTCCATTGTGCTAGTTGATCGAATGTCTCTCTAAATGTTCAGTTCTGACATATATGTGTGTGTTAAAGGCGTGCTTCTACTACCTTGTCGAGAACACAGAGTCTTTTCAGTTGGAATCTGCACTACATACATATATATAGGTAGGTACTAGCTCCAACTCGGGTTTAGAGTGAAAACTGCAGGAACTTCAAACCGGAATTATGAACAGAGAGAGAAATCAGAGTAAGGGTTTCTCCTGCAAACAGGTCTCTTAGAGCTAGTTGAAACAACGTCTCTGCAGATGCCCATTTCTGAGAGATAAATGTGTGTGAAAGCCGCCCTTCAACTTACTTTTTGGGAACACAAGTTTCTTTTCAGCTGGAAAGTGCACTACATACATATATGGTGAGGTAGTAGCTCCAAAGCAGTTTTTTGTGAAAACTGCAGGAATTTCAAACCAACACTAGGAAAACGACTGAGTAACAAGAGTAAGTGTTTCTCCTGCAAAAACGCTCACTTTGTGCTAGTTGAACGACAGTCTCTCCACATGCTCAGTTCTGAGAAATAAGTGTGTGTGAAAGCCGTCCTTCACCTAGCTTGTAGGGAACACAAGGTTTCTTTTCAGGTGGAATCTGCAGGACATACATATTTATAGGGAGGTACTAGCTCTAACTCGTTTTTACAGTGCAAACTGTAGGAACTTCCAATAGGCACTAGGAATCAGACTGAGAATCCTGTGTATATGTTTCCACTGCAACACGTTCCCTTTGAGCTAGTTGAACGAACGTCTCTCCACATGCTCATTTCTGAGATATAACTGTGTGTGGTAGCCGTGCTTCAATTAGCTTGTTGGGAACACAAAGTTTCTTTTCAGTTAGAAACTGCACAAAATACACATATATAGAGAGGTACTAGTTGTAACTCGTGTTACAGTGAAAACTGCAAGAACTTGAAACCGGCACTAGGAGACACCCTGAGAAACCAGAGTAAGTGATTCTCCTGCAACCCGTTCCCATTGTGCTATTTCACCGAACGTCTCTCCACATTTTCGGTTCTGAGAAATATGTGTGTGTGAAAGCCGTACTTCACCTAACTTGTTGGAAAAGCAACGTTACATTTCAGTTGGAAACTGCACTATATACATATATATCGGGAGGCGCTAGCTTCAAATGTGTTTTACTGTAAAAACTGCTGGAACTTCAAACCGGAACTAAGAAACAGACTGAGAAATCAGAGTAAGTGATTCTCCTGCAACCCGTTCCCATTGTTCTAGTTGAAAGAACGTATCTCTACATACTCAGCTCTGACAGAAAAGTGTGTGTTAAAGGCGTGCTTCACCTAGCTAATTGGGAAAACAAAGTTTCTTTTCATTTGGAATCTGCACTTCATACATAAATATAGGGTGGTACAAGCTCCAACTCGGGTTTAAATTGAAACTCTAGGAACTTCAAACTGGCACTAGGAACATAGAGAGAAGCCAGAGTAAGAGTTTATCCTGCAAACCGTTCACCTTGTGCTATTTTAACGAAAGTCTCTCCACATGCTCATTTCTGACATATAATTGTTTGTGAAAGCCTTCCTTTACCTAGCTTGTAGGGAACACAAGGTTTCTTTTCAGTTGGAATCTGCACTGCATACATATATAAGGGGAGGTACTAGATCCATCTCGAGTTTATGGTTAAAACTGCAGGAACTTAAAACCGGCCCTAGGAAACAGAGTGAGAAACAAGAGTACGAGATTCTCCTGCAACCAGTTCCACTTCTGCTAGTTGAAAGAATGTCTCTCTACCTTCTCACTTCTGAGAGATAAGTGTGAGTGAAAGCCGTTCTTCACCTAACTTGATGGGAACACAAAGTTCCTTTTCATTTGAAAACGGCAATACATACATATATATGGGGAAGTAATAGCTCCAAATTGGTTTTAGAGTGAAAAATGCATGAACATCAACCGGCACTAGGAAACAGACTGAGAAACCTGTTTAAGTGTTTCTCCTGCAACTCGTTCCCTTTGAGCTAGTTGAACGAATGTCTCTCCACATGCTCATTTCTGAGAGAAAACAGTGTGTGAAAGCTGCCTTTCACCTTCCTTGTAGGGAACACAAAGATTCTTTACAGTTGGAATCTTCACTACATACATATATATGGGGAGGTACTAGCTACATCTCGGGTTTACGGTGTAAACTGCAGGAACTTCATACCGGCAATAGGATACAGAGTGAGAATCCAGAGTACCTGTTACAACTGCAACCTGTTCCCTTTGAGTTTGTTGAACGAAAGTCTCTCCACATGATCATTTCGGAGGGATATCTGTGTTTGGAAGCCGTGCTTCAATTAGCTTGTTGGGAACACATGGTTTCTTTTCAGTTGGAAACTGCAGTACATACATATATATGGGCAGGTACAAGCTCCAACTCGTTATTACAATGAAAACTGCAGGAACTTCAAACCGGCACTAGGAAACAGCCTGAGAAACCAGAGTAAATGATGCTCCTGCAACCCGTTCAATTTGTGCTTTTTAAACGAACATCTCTCCACATGCTCATTTCTGAGACAAAAATGTGTGTGAAAGCCGCCCTTCAACTTACTTGTGGGGAACACAAGTTTCTTTTCAGGTGGAAAGTGCACTACATACATATATATAGTGAGGTACTAGCTCCAACACGGTTTTACAGTGAAAACTGCAGGATCTTCAAACCATCACTAGGAAACAGTCTGAGAAACCAGAGTGTTTCTCCTGCAAAACCGCTCACATTGTGCTTGTTGAACGACAGTCTCACCACATGCTCAGTTTTGAGAGTAAAGTGTGTGTGAAAGCCGTCCTTCACCTAGCTTTTTGGGAACACATAGCTTCTTTCGAGTTGGAAAGTGCGCTACATTCATATATATGGGGAGGTACTAGCTCCAACTCGGGTTTAAATTGAAAATTGTAGGAACATCTAAACGGCAGTAGGAAACACACTTAGAAACCTGAGTCTTGTTGCTCCTGCAACCCGTTTCCTTAATGCTATTTGAACGAATATCTCTCCACATGCTCTGTTCTGAGGGATAAGTGTGTGTGAAAGCCGTCCTTTACCTAGCTTGTAGGGAACACAAGGTTTCTTTTCAGGTGGTATTAGCACTGCATACATATATATTGGGAGGTACAATCCCCAACTCGTTTTTAAAATAAAAAATGTAGGAACTTCAAACCGGCACTAGGAAACACACCTATAAAGCAGATTAAGTGTAGCACCTGCATCCCGTTCCCCTTGTGCTACTGGAACGAACGTCTATCCATATGCTCATTTCAGAGGTATAATTGTGTGTGGAAGCCGTCCTTCACCTAGCTTGTTGGGAACACAATGTTTCTTTTCAGTTCGAATCTGCACTACATACATATATATGGGGAGGTACTAGCTAAACCTCGGGTTTACGGTGTAAACTGCAGGAAATTCAAACCGGCATTAGGATACAGATTGAGAAACCTGAGTACGTGTTACAACTGCAACCTGTTCCCTTTGTGTTTGTTGAACGAACGTCTCTCCACATGCTCATTTCGGAGAGATAACTGTGTGTAGAAGCCATGCTTCAATTAGCTTGTTGGGAACACAAAGTTTCTTTTCAGTTGGAAACTGCACTACATACATATATATGGGCTGGTACAAGCTCCAAATCTTTATTGCACTGAAAGCTGCAGGAACTTCAAACCGGGACTAGGAAACAGCCTGAGAAACCAGAGTAAGTGATTCTCCTGCAACCTGTTCCATTTTTGGTATTTGAACGAATGTCTCTCTACATGCTCATTTCTGAGGAAAAATTGTGTGTGAAAGCCGCCCTTCACTTAGCTTGATGGGAACGGAATGTATCTATTCAGTTGGAAACTGTACTACATACATAAATATGGGGACCTAATAGATCCAACACGATTTTACAGTGCAAAATGTAGGAAATTCCAAGAGGCACTAGGAATCAGACTGAGAAACCTGTGTAAGTGTTTCCCATGCAACCCGTTCCCTTTGAGCTAGTTGAACGAACGTCTCTCCACATGCACATTTCTGATAGAAAAGTGTGTGTGAAAGCCGTCCTTCACCTTACTTGTTGGGAAGACAAGTTTCTTATCAGCTGGAAAGTGCACTACATACATATATATGGGGATGTACTTCTGAACCTCGGGTTTTCAGTGAAAACTGCAGAAACTTGAACGGGCACTAGGAAACAGACTGAGAATCCAGAAGAAGTGTTTTTCCTGGAACGCGTTTCCATTGTGCTAGTTGATCGAAGGTCTCTCTAAATGCTCAGTTCTGACAGATAAGTGTGTTTTAATGGCGTGCTTCTCCTAGCTTGTCAGGAACACAAAGTTTCTTTTCAGTTGGAATCTGCACTTCAGACATATTTATAGGGAGGTACTAGCTCCAAATCGGGTTTACAGTGAAAACTGCAGGAACTTCAAACAGGCATTATGAACAGAGAGAGAAACCAGAGTAAGAGTTTGTCCTGCAACCCGTTCCATTTGTGCTAATTGAACGAACGTCTTTCCTCATGCTCAGTTCTGAGAGATAAGTGTGTGTGAAAGCCGCCCTTCAACTTCCTTGTTGGGAACACAAGTTTCTTTTCAGCTGGAAATTGCACTAAATACATATATGGTGAGGTAATAGCTCCAAAGCAGTTTTCTGTGAAAAATGCAGGAATTTCAAACCAGCACTAGGAAAACGACTGAGAAACCTGTGTAAGGGTTTCTCCTGCAAACCGGTCCCCTAGAGCTAGTTGAATGAACGTCTCTAAAGATGCTCATTTCTGAGACAAAATTTTGTGTGAAAGCCGCCCTTCAACTTACTTGTTGGGAACACAAGTTTCTTTTCAGTTGGAAAGTGCACTACATACATATATATAGTGAGGTACTAGCTCCAACACGGTTTTACAGTGAAAACTGCAGGATCTTCAAACCAGCACTAGGAAACAGTCTGAGAATCCAGAGTGTTTCTCCTGCAAAACCGCTCACTTTGTGCTTGTTGAACGACAGTCTCAACACATGCTCAGTTTTGAGAGATAAGTGTGTGTGAAAGCCGCCCTTCACCTAGCTTGTTGGGAACACATAGCTTCTTTCGAGTTGGAAAGTGTGCTACATTCATATATATGGGGAGGTACTAGCTCCAACTCGGGTTTAAATTGAAAACTGTAGGAACATCTAAACGGCAGTAGGAAACACACTAAGAATCCTGAGTATTGTTGCTCCTGCAATCCGTTTCCCTAATGCTATTTGAACGAATATCTCTCCACATGCTCACTTCTGAGGGATAAGTGTGTGTGAAAGCCGTCCTTTACCTAGCTTGTAGGGAACACAAGGTTTCTTTTCAGGTGGAATTTGCACTGCATACATATATATTGGGAGGTGCAATCCCCAACTCGGGTTTAAAATAAAAACTGTAGGAACTTCAAACCGGCACTAGGAAACACACCTATAAAGCAGATTAAGTGTAGCACCTGCATCCCGTTCCCCTTGTGCTACTGGAACGAACGTCTATCCATATGCTCATTTCAGAGGTATAATTGTGTGTGGAACCCGTCCTTCACCTAGCTTGTTGGGAACACAATGTTTCTTTTCAGTTCGAATCTGCACTACATACATATATATGGGGAGGTACTAGCTAAACCTCGGGTTTACGGTGTAAACTGCAGGAAATTCAAACCGGCATTAGGATACAGATTGAGAAACCTGAGTACGTGTTACAACTGCAACCTGTTCCCTTTGTGTTTGTTGAACGAACGTCTCTCCACATGCTCATTTCGGAGAGATAACTGTGTGTAGAAACCGTGCTTCAATTACCTTGTTGGGAACACAAAGTTTCTTTTCAGTTGGAAACTGCACTACATACATAAATATGGGGAGGTAATTGATCCAACATGGTTTTACAGTGCAAAATGTAGGAACTTCCAACAGGCACTAGGATTCAGACTGTGAAACCTGTGTAATTGTTTCCCATGCAACCCGTTCTCTTTGAGCTAGTTGAACGAACGTCTCTCGACATGCTCATTTCTGAGAGAAAAGTGTGTGTGAAAGCCGTCTTTCACCTAACTTGTTGGGAACACAAATTCCTTATCAGCTGGAAAGTGCACTACATACATATATATGGGGATGTACTGCTCAACCTCGGGTTTTCTGTGAAAATTGCAGGAAATTGAACGGGCACTAGGAAACAGACTGAGAATCCAGAAGAAGTGATTTTCCTGGAACGAATTTCCATTGTGCTACTTGATCGAAGGTCTCTCTAGATGCTCAGTTCTGACAGATAAGTGTGTGTTAAAGGCGTGTTTCTCCTAGCTTGTCGGGAACACAAAGTTTCATTTCAGTTGGAATCTGCAATTCAGACATATTTATAGGGAGGTATTAGCTCAAAATCTGGTTTACAGTGAAAACTGCAGGAACTTCAAACTGGCATTTTGAACAGAGAGAGAAACCAGAGTACGAGTTTATCCTGCAACCCGTTCCATTTTTGCTAGTTGAACGAACGTCTCTCCACATGCTCAGTTCTGAGAGATAAGTGTGTGTGAAAGCCGTCCTTCAACTAGCTTGTTGGGAACACAAAGATTCGTTTCAGTTGTAAACTGCACTGCATACATATATATGGGGAGGTACTAGCACCAAATTGTGTTTACAGTGAAAACTGCAGGAACTTCCAACCGGCACTAGGAAACAGTTTGTGAAACCAGAGTAAGTGATTCTCCTGCAACCCGTTCAATTTGTGTTAGTTGAACGAACGTCTCTCCACATGCTCATTTCTGAGAGATAATTGTGTGTGAAAGCCGCCCTTCAACTTTCTTGTTGGGAACACAGGTTTCTTTTCAGCTGGATATTGCACTACATACATATATGGTGAGGTAACAGATCCAAAGCAGTTTTCTGTGAAAACTGCAGGAATTTCAAACCAGCACTAGGAAACAGTCTGAGAAACCAGAGAAAGTATTTCTCTTGCAAAACCGCTCAGTTTGTGCTAGTTGAATGACAGTCTCTCCACATGCTCAGTTTTGAGAGATAAGTGTGTGTGAAAGCCGTACTTCACCTAGCTTGTTGGGAACACATAGCTTCTTTCGAGTTGGAAAGTGGTCTACATTCATATATATGGGGAGGTACTAGCTCCAACTCGGTTTTAAATTGAAAACTGTAGGAAAATCAAAAGGGCTCTAGAAACAGACTGCAAACCAGAGTAGTGTTGCTCCTGCAACCCGTTTCCATTTTGTTATTTGAACGAATATCTCTCCACATGCTCAGTTCTGAGGGATAAGTGTGTGTGAAAGCCGTCCTTTACCAAGCTTCTAGGGAACACAAGGTTTCTTTTCAGGTGGAATCTGCACTGCATACATATATAAAGGGAGGTAATATCTCCAACATGGGTTTAAATTAATAACTGTAGGAACTTCAAACCAGCACTAGGAAACACCCCTATAAATCAGATTAAGTGTTGCTCCTGCATCCCGTTCCCCTTTTGCTACAGGAACGAATGTCTCTCCATATGCTCAGTTCAGAGTTATAATTTTGTGTGGAAGCCATCCATCAGTAAGCTTGTTGGGAACACATGTTCTTTTCAGTTAGAATCTGCACTACATACATATATATGGGGAGGTACTAGCTAAACCTCGGGTTTACGGTGTAAACTGCAGGAAATTCAAACCGGCATTAGGATAAAGATTGAGAAACCTGAGTACGTGTTACAACTGCAACCTGTTCCCTTTGTGTTTGTTGAACGAACGTCTCTCCACATGCTCATTTCGGAGAGATAACTGTGTGTAGAAGCCATGCTTCAATTAGCTTGTTGGGAACACAAAGTTTCTTTTCAGTTGGAAACTGCACTACATACATATATATGGGCTGGTACAAGCTCCAAATCTTTATTGCACTGAAAGCTGCAGGAACTTCAAACCGGGACTAGGAAACAGCCTGAGAAACCAGAGTAAGTGATTCTCCTGCAACCTGTTCCATTTGTGGTATTTGAACGAATGTCTCTCTACATGCTAATTTCTGAGGGAAAATTGTGTGTGAAAGCCGCCCTTCACCTAGCTTGATGGGAACGGAAAGTATCTATTAGTTGGAAACTGTACTACATACATAAATATGGGGACCTAATAGATCCAACACGATTTTACAGTGCAAAATGTAGGAAATTCCAAGAGGCACTAGGAATCAGACTGAGAAACCTGTGTAAGTGTTTCCCATGCAACCCGTTCCCTTTGAGCTAGTTGAACGAACGTCTCTCCACATGCACATTTCTGATAGAAAAGTGTGTGTGAAAGCCGTCCTTCACCTTACTTGTTGGGAAGACAAGTTTCTTATCAGCTGGAAAGTGCACTACATACATATATATGGGGATGTAGTTCTGAACCTCGGGTTTCAGTGAAAAATGCAGAAACTTGAACGGGCACTAGGAAACAGACTGAGAATCCAGAAGAAGTGTTTTTCCTGGAACGCGTTTCCATTGTGCTAGTTGATCGAAGGTCTCTCTAAATGCTCAGTTCTGACAGATAAGTGTGTTTTAATGGCGTGCTTCTCCTAGCTTGTCAGGAACACAAAGTTTCTTTTCAGTTGGAATCTGCACTTCAGACATATTTATAGGTAGGTAATAGTTTCAAATCGGGTTTACAGTGAAAACTGCAGGAACTTCAAACAGGCATTATGAACAGAGAGAGAAACCAGAGTAAGAGTTTATCCTGCAACCCGTTCCATTTGTGCTAATTGAACGAACGTCTTTCCTCATGCTCAGTTCTGAGAGATAAGTGTGTGTGAAAGCCGCCCTTCAACTTCCTTGTTGGGAGCACAAGTTTCTTTTCAGCTGGAAAGTGCACTACATACATATATGGTGAGGTAATAGCTCCAAAGCAGTTTTCTGTGAAAAATGCAGGAATTTCAAACCAGCACTAGGAAAACGACTGAGAAACCTGTGTAAGAGTTTCTCCTGCAAACCGGTCCCTTAGAGCTAGTTGAATGAACGTCTCTCAAGATGCTCATTTCTGAGACAAAATTGTGTGTGAAAGCCGCCCTTCAACTTACTTGTTGGGAACACAAGTTTCTTTTAAGGTGGAAAGTGCACTACATACATATATATAGTGAGGTACTAGCTCCAACACGGTTTTACATTGAAAACTGCAGGATCTTCAAACCAGCACAAGGAAACAGTCTGAGAAACCAGAGTGTTTCTCCTGCAAACCCGCTCACTTTGTGCTTGTTGAACGACAGTCTCACCACATGCTCAGTTTTGAGAGATAAGTGTGTGTGAAAGCCGTCCTTCACCTAGCTTGTTGGGAACACATAGCTTCTTTCGAGTTGGAAAGTGTTCTACATTCATATATATGGGGAGGTACTAGCTCCAAATCGGGTTTAAATTAAAAACTGTAGGAACATCTAAACGGCAGTAGGAAACACACTCAGAAACCTGAGTATTGTTGCTCCTGCAACCCGTTTCCCTAATGCTATTTGAACGAATATCTCTCCACATGCTCAGTTCTCAGGGATAAGTGTGTGTTAAAGCCGTCCTTTACCTAGCTTGTAGGGAACACAAGGTTTCTTTTCAGGTGGAATTTGCACTGCATACATATATATTGGGAGGTACAATCCCCAACTCGGGTTTAAAATAAAAACTGTAGGAACTTCTAACCGGCACTAGGAAACACACCTATAAAGCAGATTAAGTGTAGCACCTGCATCCCGTTCCCCTTGTGCTACTGGAACGAACGTCTATCCATATGCTCATTTCAGAGGTATAATTGTGTGTGGAAGCCGTCCTTCACCTAGCTTGTTGGGAACACAATGTTTCTTTTCAGTTCGAATCTGCACTACATACATATATATGGGGAGGTACTAGCTAAACCTCGGGTTTACGGTGTAAACTGCAGGAAATTCAAACCGGCATTAGGATACAGATTGAGAAACCTGAGTACGTGTTACAACTGCAACCTGTTCCCTTTGTGTTTGTTGAACGAACGTCTCTCCACATGCTCATTTCTGAGAGAAAAGTGTGTGTGAAAGCCGTCTTTCACCTTACTTGTTGGGAACACAAATTTCTTATCAGCTGGAAAGTGCACTACATACATATATATGGGGATGTACTGCTCAACCTCGGGTCTTCAGTGAAAAATGCAGACACTTGAACGGGCACTTGGAAACAGACTGAGAATCCAGAAGGAGTGTTTTTCCTGGAACGCGTTTCCATTGTGCTAGTTGATCGAAGTTCTCTCTAAATGCTCAGTTCTGACAGATAAGTGTGTGTTAAAGGCGTGCTTGTCCTACCTTGTCAAAAACACAGTGTCTTTTCAGTTGGAATCTGCACTACGTACATATTTATAGGGAAGTACTAGCTCCAACTCGGGTTTACAGTGAAAACTGCAGGAACTTCAAACCGGCATTTTGAACAGAGAGAGAAACCAGAGTAAGAGTTTATCCTGCAACCCGTTCCATTTGTGCTAGTTGAACGAACGTCTCTCCACATGCTCAGTTCTGAGAGATAAGTGTGTGTGAAAGCCGTAGTTCAACTAGCTTGTTGGGAACACAAAGATTCGTTTCAGTTGGAAACTGCACTGCATACATACCTATGGGGAGGTACTAGCACCAAATCTTGTTTACAGTGAAAACTGCAGGAACTTCCAACCGGCACTAGGAAATAGTTTGTGAAACCAGAGTAAGTGATTATCCTACAACAAGTTCCATTTGTGTTAGTTGAACGAACGTCTCTCCACATGCTCAGTTCTGAGAGATAAGTGTGTGTGAAAGCCGCCCTTCAACTTTCTTGTTGGGAACACAAGTTTCTTTTCAGCTGGAAATTGCACTACATACATATATGTTGAGGTAACAGATCCAAAGCAGTTTTCTGTGAAAACTGCAGGAATTTCAAACCAGCACTAGGAAAATGAATGAGAAAACTGTGTAAGGGTTTCTCATGCAAACCGGTCCCTTAAAGCTAGTTGAACGAACCTCTCTCCCGATGCTCATTTCTGAGAGATTAGGGTGTGTGAAAGCCGTCCTTTACCTAGCTTGTAGGGAACTCAAGGTTTCTTTTCAGGTGGAATCTGCACGGCATAAATATATATTGGGAGGTAAAATCTGCAACTCGGGTTTAAAGTAAAAACTGTAGGAACTTCAAATCGGCACTAGGAAACACACCTAAAAAGGAGAATATTGTTGCTCCTGCATCCCGTTCCCCTTGTGCTATTGGAACGAACGTCTCTCCATATGCTCAGTTCAGAGATATAATTGTGTGTGGAAGCCGTCCTTCACCTAGCTTCTTGGGAACACAATGTATCTTTTCAGTTAGAATCTGCAATACTTACATATATATGGGGAAGTACTAGAAAAACTTCGGGTTTACGGTGAAAAGTGCAGGAAATTCACACTGGCATTAGGATACAGAGTGAGAAACCAGAGTACACGTTAAAACTGCATCCTGTTCCCTTTGTGTTTGTTGAACCAATGTCTCTCAACATGCTCATTTTGGAGAGATATCTGTGAGTGTTAGCCGTGCTTCAATTAGCTTGTTGGGAACACAAAGTTTCTTGTCAGTTGGAAACTGCACTACATAAATATATATGGGCTGGTACAAACTCCAACTCGGTATTACACTGAAAGCTGCAGGAACTTCAAACCGGCACTAGGAAACAGCCTAAGAAACCAGAGTAAATGATTCTCCTGCAACCCGTTCAATTTGTGGTATTTGAACGAATGTCTCTCCACATGCTCATTTCTGAGAGATAACTGTGTGTGAAAGCCTTCCTTCACCTTACTTGTTGGGAACACAAGTTTCTTATCAGCTGGAAAGTGCACGACATATATATATATGGGGATGTACTCTTCAACCTCGGGTTTTCAGTGAAAACTGCAGGAACTTGCACAGGCACTAGGAAACAGACTGAGAATCCAGAAGAAATGTTTTTCCTGGAATGCGTTTCCATTGTGCTAGTTGATCGAAGGTCTCTCTAAAAGCTCAGTTCTAACAGATAATTGTGTGTTAAAGGCGTGCTTCTCCTACCTTGTCGAGAACACAAAGTTTATTTCAGTTTGAATCTTCACTACATACATACTTATAGGGAGGTACTTGATCCAACTCGGGTTTACAGTGAAAACTGCAGGAACTTCAAACCGGCATTACGAACAGATAGAGAAACCAGTGTAAGAGTTTATCCTGCAACCCGTTCCATTTGTGCTAGTTGAACGAACGTCTCTCCACATGCTCAGTTCTGAGAGATAATTGTGTGTCAAAGCTGCCCTTCAACTTTCTTGTTGGGAACACAAGTTTCTTTTCAGCTGGAAAGTGCACAACATACATATATGGTGAGGTAATAGCTCCAAAGCAATTTTCTGTGAAAAATGCAGGAATTTCAAACCAGCACTAGGAAAACAACTGAGAAACCTGTGTAAGTGTTTCTCCTGCAAACCGGTCACTTAGAGCTAGTTGAATGAACGTCTCTCCAGTTACTCATTTCTGAGAGATAAATGTGTGTGAAAGCCGCCCTTCAAATTACTTGTTGGGAACACAAGTTTCTTTTCAGCTGGAAAGTGCACTACATACATATATATGGTGACGTACTAGCTCCAACACGGTTTTACAGTGAAAACTGCAGGATCTTCAAACCAGCACTAGGAAAGAATCTGAGAAACCAGAGTAAGTGTTTCTCCTGAAAAAACCGCTCAATTTGTGCTTGTTGAATGACAGTCTAACCACATGTTCAGTTTTGAGAAATAAGTGTGTGTGAAAGCCGTCCTTCACCTAGCATATTGGGAACACATAGGTTCTTTCAAGTTGTAAAGAGCGCTACATTCATATATATGGGGAGGTATAGATCCAACTCGGGTTTAAATTGAAAACTGTAGGAACATCAAAACGGCACTAGGAAAAAGACTGAGAAACCAGAGTAGTGTTGCTCCTGCAACCCGTTTCCCTTGTACTATTTGAACGAATATCTCTCCACATGCTCAGTTCTGAGAGATAAGTGTGTGTGAAAGCCGTCCTTTACCTAGCTTGTAGGGAACACAAGGATTCTTTTCAGGTGGAATCTGCACTGCATACATATATATTGGGAGGTACTATCTCCAACTCAGGTTTAAAGTAAAAACTTTAGGAACTTCAAACCGGCACTAGGAAACACACCTATAAAGCAGATTAAGTGCTGCTCCTGCATCCCGTTCCCCTTGTGCTACTGGAACGGACGTCTCTCCATATGCTCTTTTCAGAGGTATAATTGTGTGTGGAAGCCGTCCTTCACCTAACTTGTTGGGAACACAATGTTTCTTTTCAGTTAGAATCTGCACTACATACATATACATTGGGAGGTACTAGCTAAACCTCGGATTTACAGTGTAATCTGCAGGAAATTCAAACCGGCATTAGGATACAGATTGAGAAACCTGAGTACGTGTTACAACTGCAACTTGTTCCCTTTGTGTTTGTTGAACGAACCTCTCTCCACATGCTCATTTCGGAGAGATATCTGTGTGTAGAAGCCGTGCTTCAATTAGCTTGTTGGGAACACAATGTTTCTTTTCAGTTGGAATATGCACTACATACATAAATATGGGGAGGTAATTGATCCAACACGGTTTTACAGTGCAAAATGTAGGAACTTACAACAGGCACTAGGAATCAGACTGTGAAACCTTTGTAAGTGTTTCCCATGCTACCCGTTCCCTTTGAGCTAGTTGAACGAACGTCTCTCGACATGCTCATTTCTGAGAGAAAATTGTGTGTGAAAGCCGTCTTTCACCTTACATGTTGGGAACACAAATTTCTTATCAGCTGGAAAGTGCACTACATACATATATATGGGGATGTAATGCTCAACCTCGGTTTTTCAGTGAAAACTGCAGAAAATTGAACGGGCACTAGGAAACTGAATGAGAATCCAGAAGAAGTGTTTTTCCTGGAACGCGTTTCCATTGTGCTAGTTGATCGAAGGTCTCTCTAAATCCTCAGTTCTGACAGATAAGTGTGTTTTAAAGGTGTGCTTCTCCTACCTTGTTGAAAACACAGTGTCTTTTCACTTGTAATATGCACTACAGACATATTTATAGGGAGGTACTAGCTCCAACTCGGGTTTACAGTGAAAACTGCAGGAACTTCAAACCGACATTTTGAACAGAGAGAGAAACCAGAGTAAGAGTTTAACCTGCAACCAGTCCCATTTGTGCTAGTTGAACGAACGTCTCTCCACATGATCATTTCTGAGAGATAAGTGTGTGTGAAAGCCGCCCTTCAACTTTCTTGTTCGGAACACAAGTTTCTTTTCAGCTGGAAATTGCACTATATACATATATGGTGAGGTAACAGTTCCAAAGCAGTTTTCTGTGAAAACTGCAGGAATTTCAAACCAGCACTAGGAAAATGAATGAGAAAACTGTGTAAGGGTTTCTCATGCAAACCAGTCCCTTAAAGCTAGTTGAACGAACGTCTCTCCAGATGCTCATTTCTGAGAGATTAGTGTGTGTGAAAGCCGTCCTTCACCTAGCTTGTAGGGAACACAGGGTTTCTTTTCAGGTGGAATCTGCACTGCATACATATATATTGGGAGGTACAATCTCCAACTCGGGTTTAAAATAAAAACTGTAGGAACTTCAAATCGGCACTAGGAAACACACCTAAAAAGGAGATTAAGTGTTGCCCCTGCATCCCGTTCCCATTGTGCTATTGGAACGAACGTCTCTCCATATGCTCAGTTCAGAGATATAATTGTGTGTTGAAGCCGTCCTTCACCTAGCTTCTTGGGAACTCAATGTATCTTTTCAGTTAGTATCTGCAATACTTACATTTATATGGGGAGGTACTAGGTAAACCTCGGGTTTACGGTGTAAAGTGCAGGAAATTCACACTGGCATTAGGATACAGATTGAGAAACCAGAGTACATGTTACAACTGCATCCTGTTTCCTTTGTGTTTGTTGAACCAATGTCTCTCAACATGCTCATTTTGGAGAGATATCTGTGAGTGTTAGCCGTGCTTCAATTAGCTTGTTGGGAACACAAAGTTTCTTGTCAGTTGGAAACTGCACTACATAAATATATATGGGCTGGTACAAGCTCCAACTCGGTATTACACTGAAAGCTGCAGGAACTTCAAACCGGCACTAGGAAACAGCCTAAGAAACCAGAGTAAATGATTCTCCTGCAACCCGTTCAATTTGTGGTATTTGAACGAATGTCTCTCCACATGCTCATTTCTGAGAGATAACTGTGTGTGAAAGCCTTCCTTCACCTTACTTGTTGGGAACACATGTTTCTTATCAGCTGGAAAGTGCACGACATATATATATATGGGGATGTACTGTTCAACCTCGGGTTTTCAGTGAAAACTGCAGGAACTTGCACAGGCACTAGGAAACAGACTGAGAATCCAGAAGAAATGTTTTTCCTGGAATGCGTTTCCATTGTGCTAGTTGATCGAAGGTCTCTCGAAATGCTCAGTTCTAACAGATAATTGTTTGTTAAAGGCGTGCTTCTCCTACCTTGTCGAGAACACAAAGTTTCTTTTCAGTTGGAAGCTTCACTACATACATACTTATAGGGAGGTACTTGCTCCAACTCGGGTTTACAGTGAAAACTGCAGGAACTTCAAACCGGCATTACGAACAGAGAGAGAAACCAGTGTAAGAGTTTATCCTGCAACCCGTTCCATTTTTGCTAGTTGAACGAACGTCTCTCCACATGCTCAGTTCTGAGAGATAATTGTGTGTCAAAGCTGCCCTTCAACTTTCTTGTTGGGAACACAAGTTTCTTTTCAGCTGGAAAGTGCACAACATACATATATGGTGAAGTAATAGCTCCAAAGCAGTTTTCTGTGAAACATGCAGGAATTTCAAACCAGTACTAGGAAAACGACTGAGAAACCTGTGTAAGTGTTTCTCCTGCAAACCGGTCTCTTAGAGCTTGTTGAATGAACGTCCCTCCAGTTGCTCATTTCTGAGAGATAAATGTGTGTGAAAGCCGCCCTTCAAATTACTTGTTGGGAACACAAGTTTCTTTTCAGCTGGAAAGTGCACTACATACATATATATGGTGAGGTACAATCTCCAACACGGGTTTAAATTGAAAACTGTAGGAACATCTCAACGGCAGTAGGAAACAGACTCAGATACCTGAGTAGTGTTGCTCCTGCAAACCGTTTCCCTTATGCTATTTGAACGAATATGTCTCCACATGCTAACTTCTGAGGGATAAGTGTGTGTGAAAGCCGTCCTTCAACTAGCTTGTTGGGAACACAAAGATTCGTTTCAGTTGGAAACTGCACTGCATACATATATATGGGGTGGTATTAGCACCTAATCGTGTTTACAGTGAAAACTACAGGAACTTCCAACCGGCATTAGGAAACAGTTTGTGAAACCAGAGTAAGAGATTCTCCTGCAAACCGTTCTATTTGTGTTAGTTGAACGAAAGTCTCTCCACGTGCTCATTTCTGAGAGATAAGTGTGTGTGAAAGCCGCCCTTCAACTTTCTTGTTGGGAACACAAGTTTCTTTTCAGCTGGGAATTGCACTACATACATATATGGTGAGGTAACAGATCCAAAGCAGTTTTCTGTGAAAACTGCAGGAATTTCAAACCAGCACTAGGAAACAGTCTGAGAAACCAGAGAAAGTGTTTCTCCTGCAAAACCGCTCACTTTTTGCTAGTTGAACGACAGTCTCTCCACATGCTCAGTTTTGAGAGATAAGTGTGTGTGAAAGCCGTCCTTCACCTAGCTTGTTGGGAACACATAGCTTCTTTCGAGTTGGAAAGTGTGCTACATTCATATATATGGGGAGGTACTAGCTCCAACTCGGTTTTAAATTGAAAACTGTAGGAATATCAAAACGGTTCTAGGAAACAGACTGCAAACGAGAGTAGTGGTGCTCCTGCAACCCGTTTCCCTTTTGCTATTTGAACGAATATCTCTCCACATGCTCAGTTCTGAGGGATAAGTGTGTGTGAAAGCCGTCCTTTATCAAGCTTGTAGGGAACACAAGGTTTCTTTTCAGGTGGAATCTGCACTGCATACATATATATTGGGAGGTACTATCTCCAAAACGGTTTTAAAGTAAAAACTGTAGGAACTTCAAGCCGGCACTAGGAAACAAACCTATAAAGCAGATTAAGTGTTGCTCCTGCATCCCGTTCCCCTTGTGCTACTGGAACGAACGTCTCTCCATATGCTCTGTTCAGAGTTATAGTTGTGTGTGGAAGCCATCCATCACTTAGCTTGTTGGGAACACAATGTTTCTTTTCAGTTAGGATCTGCACTACATACATTTATATGTGGAGGTACTAGCTAAACCTCGGGTTTACGGTGTAAACTGCAGGAAATTCAAACCGGAATTAGGATACAGATTGAGAAACCTGAGTACGTGTTACAGCTGTCACCTATTCCCTTTGAGTTCGTTGAATGAACGTCTCTCCACATGCTCATTTCTGAGTGATAACTGTGTGTAGAATCCGTGCTTCAGCAAGATGTTGGGAACACAAAGTTTCCTTTCAGTTGGATTCTGAATTACAATCATATAAATATGAAGGTACTAGTTCCAACTCGTGTTTACAATGAAAACTGCAGGATCTTCAAGCCTGCACTAGGAAATACATTGAGAAATCACAGTAAGAGTTTCTCCTGCAAACTCTTCCACTTGTGCTAGTTCAACGAAAGTCTCTCCACATGATCAGTTCTGAGAAATATGTGTGTTTGAAAGCCATACTTCACCTAAATTTTTGGGAACACAAAGTTTCACTTCAGTTGGAAAATGCCCTACATACATATATATGGGGAGGTACTAGCTCCAACTGTGTTTTACTGTAAAAACTGCAGGAACTTCAAATCGGAACTAAGAAACAGACTGAGAATCCAGAAGAAGTGTTTCTCATGCAACACGTTCCCATTGTGCTAGTTGAAAGAACGTCTCTCTACATACTCAGTTCTGACAGAATATTGTGAGTTAAAGGCTTGCTTCAACAAGCTTTTTGGGAAAAAATGATTCTTTTCATTTGGAATCTGTACTACATAGATATATATAAGGAGGTAGTAGCTCCAAATTGGATTTACAGTGAAAACTGCAGAAACTTCAAACCGGCACTAGGAAACAGCCTGAGAAACAAGAGTAAGGGTTTCTCCTGGAACCCGTTCCATTTGTGCTATTTGAAGGAACGTCTCTCCAAATGCTCAGTTCTGAGTTATAAGTGTCTGTGAAAGCTGTCCTTCCACTAGCTTGATGGGAAGAGAAAGTATCTTTTCAGTTGGAAACTGCACTACATACATATATATAGGGAGGTACTAGCTCCAATTGGGTTTTACACTGAAAAATGTAGGAACTTCCAACAGGCAATAGGAAACAGCCTGAGAATCCTGTGCAAATGTTTATCCTGGAAGCCGTTCCTTTGAGATAGTTGAACAAACGTCTCTCCACATGCTCATTTCTGACAGATAATTGTGTGTGAAAGTCGCCCTTCACCTTACTTGTTGGGAACACAAGTATTTTTTCAGCTGGAAAGTGCACTACATACATATATATGGGGATGTACTGCTCAAACTCGGGTTTTCAGTGAAAATTGCAGGAACTTGCACGGGCACTAGGAAACAGAATGAGAATCCAGAAGAAGTGTTTTACCTGGAACGCGTTTCCATTGTGCTAGTTGATCGAAGTTCTCTCTAAATGCTCAGTTCTGACAGATAAGTGTGTTTTAATGGCGTGCTTCTCCTATCTTGTCAGGAACACAAAGTTTCTTTTCAGTTGGAATCTGCACTTCAGACATATTTATAGGTAGGTAATAGTTTCAAATCGGGTTTACAGTGAAAACTGCAGGAACTTCAAACAGGCATTATGAACAGAGAGAGAAACCAGAGTAAGAGTTTATCCTGCAACCCGTTCCATTTGTGCTAATTGAACGAACGTCTTTCCTCATGCTCAGTTCTGAGAGATAAGTGTGTGTGAAAGCCGCCCTTCAACTTCCTTGTTGGGAACACAAGTTTCTTTTCAGCTGGAAAGTGCACTACATACATATATGGTGCGGTAATAGCTCCAAAGCAATTTTCTGTGAAAAATGCAGGAATTTCAAACCAGCACTAGGAAAACGACTGAGAAACCTGTGTAAGGGTTTCTCCTGCAAACCGGTCCCTTAGAGCTAGTTGAATGAACGTCTCTCAAGATGCTCATTTCTGAGACATAAATGTGAGTGAAAGCCGCCCTTCAACCTACTTGTTGGGAAAACAAGTTTCTTTTCAGGTGAAAAGAGCACTACATACATATATATGGTGAGGTATTAGCTCCGACACGGTTCTACAGTGAAAACTGCAGGATCTTCAAACCAGCACTAGGAAACAGTATGAGAAAACCAGGGTAAGTGTTTCTCCTGCAAAACCGCTCACTTTGTGCTTGTTGAACGAAAGTCTCACCACATGCTCAGTTTTGAGAGATAAGTGTGTGTGAAAGCCGTCCTTCAACTAGCTTGTTGGGAACACATAGATACTTTCGAGTTGGAAAGTGCGCTACATTCATATATATGGGGAGGTACAAGCTCCAACTCGGGTTTAAATTGAAAAATGTAGGAACATCTAAACGGCAGTAGGAAACAGACTCAGAAACCTGAGTAGTGTTGCTCCTGCAAACCGTTTCCCTTATGCTATTTGAACGAATATCTCTCCACATGCTCTGTTCTGAAGAGATAAGTGTGTGTGAAAGCCGTCCTTTACCTAGCTTGTAGGGAACACAAGGTCTCTTTTCAGGTGGAATCTGCACTGCATACATATATATTGGGAGGTACAATCTCCAACTCGGGTTTAAAGTAAAAACTGTAGGAACTTCAAACCGGCACTAGGAAACACACCTATAAAGCAGATTAAGTGTAGCTCCTGCATCCCGTTCCCCTTGTGCTACTGGAAAGAACGTCTATCCATATGCTCAATTCAGAGGTATAATTGTGTGTGGAAGCCGTCCTTCACCTAGCTTGTTGGGAACACAATGTTTCTTTTCAGTTAGAATCTGCACTACATATATATATATTTGGAGGTACTAGCTAAACCTCGGGTTTACGGTGTAAACTGCAGGAAATTCAAACCGGCATTAGGATACAGATTAAGAAACCTGAGTACGCGTTACAACTGCAACTTGTTCCCTTTGTGTTTGTTGAACGAAAGTCTCTCCACATGCTCATTTCGGAGAGATAACTGTGTGTAGAAGCCGTGCTTCAATTAGCTTGTTGGGAACACAAAGTTTCTTTTCAGTTGGAAACTGCACTCCATACATAAATATGGGGAGGTAATAGATCCAACACGGTTTTACAGTGCAAAATGTAGGAACATCCAACAGGCACTAGGAATCAGACTGTGAAACCTGTGTAAGTGTTTCCCATGCAACCCGTTCCCTTTGAGCTAGTTGAACGAACGTCTCTCGACATGCTCATTTCTGAGAGAAAAGTGTGTGTGAAAGCCGTCTTTCACCTTACTTGTTGGGAACACAAATTTCTTATCAGCTGGAAAGTGCACTACATACATATATATGGGGATGTACTGCTCAACCTCGGGTTTTCAGTGAAAAATGCAGTCACTTGAACGGGCACTTGGAAACAGACTGAGAATCCAGAAGAAGTGTTTTTCCTGGAACGCGTTTCCATTGTGCTAGTTGATCGAAGGTCTCTCTAAATGCTCAGTTTCTGACAGATAAGTTTGTGTTAAAGGCGTGCTTCTCCTACCTTGTTGAAAACACAGTGTCTTTTCAGTTGGAATCTGCACTACATACATATTTATAGGGAGGTACTAGCTCCAACTCGGGTTTACATTGAAAACTGCAGGAACTTCAAACCAGCATTTTGAACAGAGAGAGAAACCAAAGTAAGAGATTATCCTGCAACCCGTTTCATTTGTGCTAGTTGAACGAACGTCTCTCCACATGCTCAGTTCTGAGAGATTAGTGTGTGTGAAAGCCGTCCTTCAACTAGCTTGTTGGGAACACAAAGATTCGTTTCAGTTGGAAACTGCACTGCATACATATATATGGGGAGGTACTAGCACCAAATCTTGTTTACAGTGAAAACTGCAGGAACTTCCAACCGGCACTAGGAAACAGTATCTGAAACCAGAGTAAGTGATTCTCCTGCAAACCGTTCCATTTGTGTTAGTTGAACGAACGTCTCTCCACATGCTCATTTCTGAGAGATAATTGTGTGTGAAAGCCGCCCTTCAACTTTCTTGTTGGGAACACAAGTTTCTTTTCAGCTGGAAATTGCACTACATACATATATGGTGAGGTAACAAATCCAAAGCAGTTTTCTGTGAAAACTGCAGGAATTTCAAACCAGCACTAGGGAAATGAATGAGAAAACTGTGTAAGGGTTTCTCATGCAAACCGGTCCCTTAAAGCTAGTTGAACGAACGTCTCTCCCGATGCTCATTTCTGAGAGAATAGTGTGTGGGAAAGCCGTCCTTTACCTAGCTTGTAGGGAACACAAGGTTCCTTTTCAGGTGGAATCTGCACTGCATACATATATATTGGGAGGTACTATCTCCAACTTGGGTTTAAAGTAAAAACTGTAGGAACTTCAAACCGGCACTAGGAATCACACTATAAACAGATTAATTGTTGCTCCTGCATCCCGTTCCCCTTGTGCTACTGGAACGAACGTCTCTCCATATGCTCTTTTCAGAGGTATAATTGTGTGTGGAAGCCGTCCTTCACCCAGCTTGTTGGGAACACAATGTCTCTTTTCAGTTAGAATATGCACTACATACATATATATGGGGAGGTACTAGCTAAACCTCGGGTTTACGGTGAAAACTGCAGGAAATTAAAACCAGCATTAGGATACAGATTGAGAAACCTGTGTACGTGTTACAACTGCAACCTGTTCCCTTTGTGTTTGTTGAACGAACCTCTCTCCACATGCTCATTTCTGAGAGATAAATGTGTGTAGAAGCCGTGCTTCAATTAGCTTGTTGGGAACACAAAGTTTCTTTTCAGTTGGAAACTGCACTACATACAAAAATATGGGGAGGTAATAGATCCAACACGGTTTTACAGTGCAAAATATAGTAACATCCAACAGGCACTAAGAATCAGACTGTGAAACTTTGTAAGTGTTTCCCATGAAACCCGTTCCCTTTGAGCTAGTTGAACGAACGTCTCTCGACATGCTCATTTCTGAGAGAAAATTGTGTGTGAAAGCCGTCTTTCACCTTACTTGTTGGGAACACAAATTTCTTATCAGCTGGAAAGTGCACTGCATACATATATATGGGGATGTAATGCTCAACCTCGGGTTTTCAGTGAAAAATGCAGTCACTTGAACGGGCACTTGGAAACAGACTGAGAATCCAGAAGAAGTGTTTTACCTGGAACGCGTTTCCATTGTGCTAGTTGATCGAAGTTCTCTCTAAATGCTCAGTTCTGACAGATAAGTGTGTTTTAATGGCGTGCTTCTCCTATCTTGTCAGGAACACAAAGTTTCTTTTCAGTTGGAATCTGCACTTCAGACATATTTATAGGTAGGTAATAGTTTCAAATCGGATTTACAGTGAAAACTGCAGGAACTTCAAACAGGCATTATGAACAGAGAGAGAAACCAGAGTAAGAGTTTATCCTGCAACCCGTTCCATTTGTGCTAATTGAACGAACGTCTTTCCTCATGCTCAGTTCTGAGAGATAAGTGTGTGTGAAAGCCGCCCTTCAACTTCCTTGTTGGGAACACAAGTTTCTTTTCAGCTGGAAAGTGCACTACATACATATATGGTGCGGTAATAGCTCCAAAGCAATTTTCTGTGAAAAATGCAGGAATTTCAAACCAGCACTAGGAAAACGACTGAGAAACCTGTGTAAGGGTTTCTCCTGCAAACCGGTCCCTTAGAGCTAGTTGAATGAACGTCTCTCAAGATGCTCATTTCTGAGACATAAATGTGAGTGAAAGCCGCCCTTCAACCTACTTGTTGGGAAAACAAGTTTCTTTTCAGGTGAAAAGAGCACTACATACATATATATGGTGAGGTATTAGCTCCAACACGGTTCTACAGTGAAAACTGCAGGATCTTCAAACCAGCACTAGGAAACAGTATGAGAAACCAGGGTAAGTGTTTCTCCTGCAAAACCGCTCACTTTGTGCTTGTTGAACGAAAGTCTCACCACATGCTCAGTTTTGAGAGATAAGTGTGTGTGAAAGCCGTCCTTCAACTAGCTTGTTGGGAACACATAGATACTTTCGATTTGGAAAGTGCGCTACATTCATATATATGGGGAGGTACAAGCTCCAACTCGGGTTTAAATTGAAAAATGTAGGAACATCTAAACGGCAGTAGGAAACAGACTCAGAAACCTGAGTAGTGTTGCTCCTGCAAACCGTTTCCCTTATGCTATTTGAACGAATATCTCTCCACATGCTCTGTTCTGAAGAGATAAGTGTGTGTGAAAAGCCGTCCTTTACCTAGCTTGTAGGGAACACAAGGTCTCTTTTCAGGTGGAATCTGCACTGCATACATATATATTGGGAGGTACAATCTCCAACTCGGGTTTAAAGTAAAAACTGTAGGAACTTCAAACCGGCACTAGGAAACACACTTATAAAGCAGATTAAGTGTAGCCCTTGCATCCCGTTCCCCTTGTGCTACTGGAAAGAACGTCTATCCATATGCTCAATTCAGAGGTATAATTGTGTGTGGAAGCCGTCCTTCACCTAGCTTGTTGGGAACACAATGTTTCTTTTCAGTTAGAATCTGCACTACATATATATATATTGGGAGGTACTAGCTAAACCTCGGGTTTACGGTGTAAACTGCAGGAAATTCAAACCGGCATTAGGATACAGATTAAGAAACCTGAGTACGCGTTACAACTGCAACTTGTTCCCTTTGTGTTTGTTGAACGAAAGTCTCTCCACATGCTCATTTCGGAGAGATAACTGTGTGTAGAAGCCGTGCTTCAATTAGCTTGTTGGGAACACAAAGTTTCTTTTCAGTTGGAAACTGCACTCCATACATAAATATGGGGAGGTAATAGATCCAACACGGTTTTACAGTGCAAAATGTAGGAACATCCAACAGGCACTAGGAATCAGACTGTGAAACCTGTGTAAGTGTTTCCCATGCAACCCGTTCCCTTTGAGCTAGTTGAACGAACGTCTCTCGACATGCTCATTTCTGAGAGAAAAGTGTGTGTGAAAGCCGTCTTTCACCTTACTTGTTGGGAACACAAATTTCTTATCAGCTGGAAAGTGCACTACATACATATATATGGGGATGTACTGCTCAACCTCGGGTTTTCAGTGAAAAATGCAGTCACTTGAACGGGCACTTGGAAACAGACTGAGAATCCAGAAGAAGTGTTTTTCCTGGAACGCGTTTCCATTGTGCTAGTTGATCGAAGGTCTCTCTAAATGCTCAGTTCTGACAGATAAGTTTGTGTTAAAGGCGTGCTTCTCCAACCTTGTTGAAAACACAGTGTCTTTTCAGTTGGAATCTGCACTACATACATATTTATAGGGAGGTACTAGCTCCAACTCGGGTTTACATTGAAAAACTGCAGGAACTTCAAACCAGCATTTTGAACAGAGAGAGAAACCAAAGTAAGAGATTATCCTGCAACCCGTTTCATTTGTGCTAGTTGAACGAACGTCTCTCCACATGCTCAGTTCTGAGAGATTAGTGTGTGTGAAAGCCGTCCTTCAACTAGCTTGTTGGGAACACAAAGATTCGTTTCAGTTGGAAACTGCACTGCATACATATATATGGGGAGGTACTAGCACCAAATCTTGTTTACAGTGAAAACTGCAGGAACTTCCAACCGGCACTAGGAAACAGTATCTGAAACCAGAGTAAGTGATTCTCCTGCAAACCGTTCCATTTGTGTTAGTTGAACGAACGTCTCTCCACATGCTCATTTCTGAGAGATAATTGTGTGTGAAAGCCGCCCTTCAACTTTCTTGTTGGGAACACAAGTTTCTTTTCAGCTGGAAATTGCACTACATACATATATGGTGAGGTAACAAATCCAAAGCAGTTTTCTGTGAAAACTGCAGGAATTTCAAACCAGCACTAGGGAAATGAATGAGAAAACTGTGTAAGGGTTTCTCATGCAAACCGGTCCCTTAAAGCTAGTTGAACGAACGTCTCTCCCGATGCTCATTTCTGAGAGAATAGTGTGTGGGAAAGCCGTCCTTTACCTAGCTTGTAGGGAACACAAGGTTCCTTTTCAGGTGGAATCTGCACTGCATACATATATATTGGGAGGTACTATCTCCAACTTGGGTTTAAAGTAAAAACTGTAGGAACTTCAAACCGGCACTAGGAATCACACTATAAACAGATTAATTGTTGCTCCTGCATCCCGTTCCCCTTGTGCTACTGGAACGAACGTCTCTCCATATGCTCTTTTCAGAGGTATAATTGTGTGTGGAAGCCGTCCTTCACCCAGCTTGTTGGGAACACAATGTCTCTTTTCAGTTAGAATATGCACTACATACATATATATGGGGAGGTACTAGCTAAACCTCGGGTTTACGGTGAAAACTGCAGGAAATTAAAACCGGCATTAGGATACAGATTGAGAAACCTGTGTACGTGTTACAACTGCAACCTGTTCCCTTTGTGTTTGTTGAACGAACCTCTCTCCACATGCTCATTTCTGAGAGATAAATGTGTGTAGAAGCCGTGCTTCAATTAGCTTGTTGGGAACACAAAGTTTCTTTTCAGTTGGAAACTGCACTACATACATAAATATGGGGAGGTAATAGATCCAACACGGTTTTACAGTGCAAAATATAGTAACATCCAACAGGCACTAAGAATCAGACTGTGAAACTTTGTAAGTGTTTCCCATGAAAACCGTTCCCTTTGAGCTAGTTGAACGAACGTCTCTCGACATGCTCATTTCTGAGAGAAAAGTGTGTGTGAAAGCCGTCTTTCACCTTACTTGTTGGGAACACAAATTTCTTATCAGCTGGAAAGTGCACTGCATACATATATATGGGGATGTAATGCTCAAACTCGGGTTTTCAGTGAAAAATGCAGTCACTTGAACGGGCACTTGGAAACAGACTGAGAATCCAGAAGAAGTGTTTAACCTGGAACGCGTTTCCATTGTGCTAGTTGATCGAAGTTCTCTCTAAATGCTCAGTTCTGACAGATAAGTGTGTTTTAATGGCGTGCTTCTCCTATCTTGTCAGGAACACAAAGTTTCTTTTCAGTTGGAATCTGCACTTCAGACATATTTATAGGTAGGTAATAGTTTCAAATCGGATTTACAGTGAAAACTGCAGGAACTTCAAACAGGCATTATGAACAGAGAGAGAAACCAGAGTAAGAGTTTATCCTGCAACCCGTTCCATTTGTGCTAATTGAACGAACGTCTTTCCTCATGCTCAGTTCTGAGAGATAAGTGTGTGTGAAAGCCGCCCTTCAACTTCCTTGTTGGGAACACAAGTTTCTTTTCAGCTGGAAAGTGCACTACATACATACATGGTGAGGTAATAGCTCCAAAGCAATTTTCTGTGAAAAATGCAGGAATTTCAAACCAGCACTAGGAAAACGACTGAGAAACCTGTGTAAGGGTTTCTCCTGCAAACCGGTCCCTTAGAGCTAGTTGAATGAACGTCTCTCAAGATGCTCATTTCTGAGACATAAATGTGAGTGAAAGCCGCCCTTCAACCTACTTGTTGGGAAAACAAGTTTCTTTTCAGGTGAAAAGAGCACTACATACATATATATGGTGAGGTATTAGCTCCAACACGGTTCTAAAGTGAAAACTGCAGGATCTTCAATCCAGCACTAGGAAACAGTATGAGAAACCAGGGTAAGTGTTTCTCCTGCAAAACCGCTCACTTTGTGCTTGTTGAACGAAAGTCTCACCACATGCTCAGTTTTGAGAGATAAGTGTGTGTGAAAGCCGTCCTTCAACTAGCTTGTTGGGAACACATAGATACTTTCGAGTTGGAAAGTGCGCTACATTCATATATATGGGGAGGTACAAGCTCCAACTCGGGTTTAAATTGAAAAATGTAGGAACATCTAAACGGCAGTAGGAAACAGACTCAGAAACCTGAGTAGTGTTGCTCCTGCAAACCGTTTCCCTTATGCTATTTGAACGAATATCTCTCCACATGCTCTGTTCTGAAGAGATAAGTGTGTGTGAAAGCCGTCCTTTACCTAGCTTGTAGGGAACACAAGGTCTCTTTTCAGGTGGAATCTGCACTGCATACATATATATTGGGAGGTACAATCTCCAACTCGGGTTTAAAGTAAAAACTGTAGGAACTTCAAACCGGCACTAGGAAACACACTTATAAAGCAGATTAAGTGTAGCACTTGCATCCCGTTCCCCTTGTGCTACTGGAAAGAACGTCTATCCATATGCTCAATTCAGAGGTATAATTGTGTGTGGAAGCCGTCCTTCACCTAGCTTGTTGGGAACACAATGTTTCTTTTCAGTTAGAATCTGCACTACATATATATATATTGGGAGGTACTAGCTAAACCTCGGGTTTACGGTGTAAACTGCAGGAAATTCAAACCGGCATTAGGATACAGATTAAGAAACCTGAGTACGCGTTACAACTGCAACTTGTTCCCTTTGTGTTTGTTGAACGAAAGTCTCTCCACATGCTCATTTCGGAGAGATAACTGTGTGTAGAAGCCGTGCTTCAATTAGCTTGTTGGGAACACAAAGTTTCTTTTCAGTTGGAAACTGCACTCCATACATAAATATGGGGAGGTAATTGATCCAACACGGTTTTACAGTGCAAAATGTAGGAACATCCAACAGGCACTAGGAATCAGACTGTGAAACCTGTGTAAGTGTTTCCCATGCAACCCGTTCCCTTTGAGCTAGTTGAACGAACGTCTCTCGACATGCTCATTTCTGAGAGAAAAGTGTGTGTGAAAGCCGTCTTTCACCTTACTTGTTGGGAACACAAATTTCTTATCAGCTGGAAAGTGCACTACATACATATATATGGGGATGTACTGCTCAACCTCGGGTTTTCAGTGAAAAATGCAGTCACTTGAACGGGCACTTGGAAACAGACTGAGAATCCAGAAGAAGTGTTTTTCCTGGAACGCGTTTCCATTGTGCTAGTTGATCGAAGGTCTCTCTAAATGCTCAGTTCTGACAGATAAGTTTGTGTTAAAGGCGTGCTTCTCCTACCTTGTTGAAAACACAGTGTCTTTTCAGTTGGAATCTGCACTACATACATATTTATAGGGAGGTACTAGCTCCAACTCGGGTTTACATTGAAAACTGCAGGAACTTCAAACCAGCATTTTGAACAGAGAGAGAAACCAAAGTAAGAGATTATCCTGCAACCCGTTTCATTTGTGCTAGTTGAACGAACGTCTCTCCACATGCTCAGTTCTGAGAGATTAGTGTGTGTGAAAGCCGTCCTTCAACTAGCTTGTTGGGAACACAAAGATTCGTTTCAGTTGGAAACTGCACTGCATACATATATATGGGGAGGTACTAGCTACAAATCTTGTTTACAGTGAAAACTGCAGGAACTTCCAACCGGCACTAGGAAACAGTATGTGAAACCAGAGTAAGTGATTCTCCTGCAAACCGTTCCATTTGTGTTAGTTGAACGAACGTCTCTCCACATGCTCATTTCTGAGAGATAATTGTGTGTGAAAGCCGCCCTTCAACTTTCTTGTTGGGAACACAAGTTTCTTTTCAGCTGGAAATTGCACTACATACATATATGGTGAGGTAACAAATCCAAAGCAGTTTTCTGTGAAAACTGCAGGAATTTCAAACCAGCACTAGGGAAATGAATGAGAAAACTGTGTAAGGGTTTCTCATGCAAACCGGTCCCTTAAAGCTAGTTGAACGAACGTCTCTCCCGATGCTCATTTCTGAGAGAATAGTGTGTGGGAAAGCCGTCCTTTACCTAGCTTGTAGGGAACACAAGGTTCCTTTTCAGGTGGAATCTGCACTGCATACATATATATTGGGAGGTACTATCTCCAACTTGGGTTTAAAGTAAAAACTGTAGGAACTTCAAACCGGCACTAGGAATCACACTATAAACAGATTAATTGTTGCTCCTGCATCCCGTTCCCCTTGTGCTACTGGAACGAACGTCTCTCCATATGCTCTTTTCAGAGGTATAATTGTGTGTGGAAGCCGTCCTTCACCCAGCTTGTTGGGAACACAATTGCTCTTTTCAGTTAGAATATGCACTACATACATATATATGGGGAGGTACTAGCTAAACCTCGGGTTTACGGTGAAAACTGCAGGAAATTAAAACCGGCATTAGGATACAGATTGAGAAACCTGTGTACGTGTTACAACTGCAACCTGTTCCCTTTGTGTTTGTTGAACGAACCTCTCTCCACATGCTCATTTCTGAGAGATAAATGTGTGTAGAAGCCGTGCTTCAATTAGCTTGTTGGGAACACAAAGTTTCTTTTCAGTTGGAAACTGCACTCCATACATAAATATGGGGAGGTAATAGATCCAACACGGTTTTACAGTGCAAAATATAGTAACATCCAACAGGCACTAAGAATCAGACTGTGAAACTTTGTAAGTGTTTCCCATGAAACCCGTTCCCTTTGAGCTAGTTGAACGAACGTCTCTCGACATGCTCATTTCTGAGAGAAAAGTGTGTGTGAAAGCCGTCTTTCACCTTACTTGTTGGGAACACAAATTTCTTATCAGCTGGAAAGTGCACTGCATACATATATATGGGGATGTAATGCTCAACCTCGGGTTTTCAGTGAAAACTGCAGAAAATTGAACGGGCACTAGGAAACAGACTGAGAATCCAGAAGATGTGTTTTCCCTGGAACGCTTTTCCATTGTGCTAGTTGATCGAAGGTCTCTCTAAATTCTCAGTTCTGACAGAGAAGTGTGTTTTAATGGCGTGCTTCTCCTAGCTTGTCAGGAACACAAAGTCTCTTTTCAGTTGGAATCTGCACTTCAGACATATTTATAGGGAGGTACTATTTCCAAACCGTGTTTACAGTGAAAACTGCAGGAACTTCAAACAGGCATTATGAACAGAGAGAGAAACCAGAGTAAGAGTTTATCCTGCAACCCGTTCCATTTGTGCTAATTGAACGAACGTCTTTCCTCATGCTCAGTTCTGAGAGATAAGTGTGTGTGAAAGCCACCCTTCAACTTCCTTGTTGGGACCACAAGTTTCTTTTCAGCTGGAAAGTGCACTACATACATATATGGTGAGGTAATAGCTCCAAAGCAATTTTCTGTGAAAAATGCAGGAATTTCAAACCAGCACTAGGAAAACGACTGAGAAACCTGTGTAAGGGTTTCTCCTGCAAACCGGTCCCTTAGAGCTAGTTGAATGAACGTCTCTCAAGATGCTCATTTCTGAGACAAAAATGTGTGTGAAAGCCACCCTTCAACTTACTAGTTGGGAACACAAGTATCTTTTCAGGTGGAAAGTGCACTACATACATGTTTATATTGAGGTACAAGCTCCAACACGGTTTTACAGTGAAAACTGCAGGATCTTCAAACCAGCACTAGGAAACAGTATGAGAAACCAGAGTAAGAGTTTCTCCTGCAAAACCGCTCACTTTGTGCTTGTTGAACGACATTCTCACCACATGCTCAGTTTTGAGAGATAAGTGTGTGTGAAAGCCGTCTTTCACCTAGCTTGTTGGGAACACATAGATTCTTTCGAGTTGGAAAGTGCGCTACATTCTTATATATGGGGAGGTACTAGTTCCAACTCGGGTTTAAATTGAAAACTGTAGGAACATCTAAACGGCAGTAGGAAACAGACTCAGACACCTGAGTAGTGTTGATATTGCAAAAGGTTTCCCTTATGCTATTTGAACGAATATCTTTCCACATGCTCAGTTCTGAGGGATAAGTGTGTGTGAAAGCCGTCCTTTACCTAGCTTGTAGAGAACACAAGGTTTCTTTTCAGGTGGAATCTGCACTGCATACATATATATTGGGAGGTATAATCTCCAACTCGTGTTTAAAGTAAAAACTTTAGGAACTTCAAACCGGCACTAGGAAACACCCTATAAAGCAGATTAACTGTAGCTCCTGCATCCAGTTCCCCTTGTGCTACTGGAAAGAACGTCTATCCATATGCTCATTTCAGAGGTATAATTGTGTGTGGAAGCCTTCCTTCACCTAGCTTGTTGGGAACACAATGTTTCTTTTCACTTAGAATCTGCACTACATACATATAAATGGGGAGGTACTAGCTAAACCTCCGGTTTACGGTGTAAACTGCAGGAAATTCAAACCAGCATTAGGATACAGACTGAGAAACGTGAGTACGTGTTACAACTGCAACTTGTTCCCTTTGTTTTTGTTGAACGAACCTCTCTCCAGATGCTCATTTCGGAGAGATAACTGTGTGTGAAAGCCGTGCTTCAATTAGCTTGTTTGGAACACAAAGTTTCTTTTCAGTTGGAAACTGCACTACATACATAAATATGGGGAGGTAATATATCCAACACGGTTTTACAGTGCAAAATGTAGGAACTTCCAACAGGCACTAGGAATCAGTCTGTGAAACCTGTGTAAGTGTTTCCCATGCAACCCGTTCCCTTTGAGGTAGTTGAACGAACGTCTCTCGACATGCTCATTTCTGAGAGAAATGTGTGAGTGAAAGCCGTCTTTCACCTTACAGGTTGGGAACACAAATTTCTTATCAGCTGGAAAGTGCACTACCTACATATATATCGGGATGTAATGTTCAACCTCGGGTTTTCAGTGAAAACTGCAGAAAATTGAATGGGCACTAGGAAACAGACTGAGAATCCAGAAGAAGTGTTTTTCCTGGAACGCGTTTCCATTGTGCTAGTTGATCGAAGGTCTCTCTAAATGCTCAGTTCTGACAGATAAGTGTGTGTTAAAGGCGTGCTTCTCCTACCTTGTTGAAAACACAGTGTCTTTTCAGTTGTAATATGCACTACAGACATATTTATAGGGAGGTACTAGCTCCAAATCGGGTTTACAGTGAAAACTGCAGGAACTTCAAACCGACATTTTGAACAGAGAGAGACCAGAGTAAGAGTTTATCCTGCATCAAGTTCCATTTGTGCTAGCTGAACGAACGTCTCTCCACATGCTCAGTTCTGAGGGATAAGTGTGTGTGAAAGCCGTCCTTTACCTAGCTTGTAGGGAACACAAGGTTTCTTTTCAGGTGGAATCTGCACTGCATACATATATATTGATAGGTATAATCTCCAACTCGTGTTTAAAGTAAAAACTGTAGGAACTTCAAACCGGCACTAGGAAACACCCTACAAAGCAGATTAACTATAGCTCCTGCATCCAGTTCCCCTTGTGCTACTGGAAAGAACGTCTATCCATATGCTCATTTCAGAGGTATAATTGTGTGTGGAAGCCGTCCTTCACCTAGCTTGTTGGGAACACAATGTTTCTTTTCAGTTAGAATCTGCACTACATACATATATATGGGGAGGTACAAGCTAAACCTCGGGTTTACGGTGTAAACTGCAGGAAATTCAAACCAGTATTTGGATACAGATTGAGAAACCTGAGTACGTGTTACAACTGCAACTTGTTCCCTTTGTTTTTGTTGAACGAACCTCTCTCCAGATGCTCATTTCGGAGAGATAACTGTGTGTGAAAGCCGTGCTTCAATTAGCTTGTTTGGAACACAAAGTTTCTTTTCAGTTGGAAACTGCACTACATACATAAATATGGGGAGGTAATATATCCAACACGGTTTTACAGTGCAAAATGTAGGAACTTCCAACAGGCACTAGGAATCAGTCTGTGAAACCTGTGTAAGTGTTTCCCATGCAACCCGTTCCCTTTGAGGTAGTTGAACGAACGTCTCTCGACATGCTCATTTCTGAGAGAAATGTGTGAGTGAAAGCCGTCTTTCACCTTACAGGTTGGGAACACAAATTTCTTATCAGCTGGAAAGTGCACTACCTACATATATATCGGGATGTAATGTTCAACCTCGGGTTTTCAGTGAAAACTGCAGAAAATTGAATGGGCACTAGGAAACAGACTGAGAATCCAGAAGAAGTGTTTTTCCTGGAACGCGTTTCCATTGTGCTAGTTGATCGAAGGTCTCTCTAAATGCTCAGTTCTGACAGATAAGTGTGTGTTAAAGGCGTGCTTCTCCTACCTTGTTGAAAACACAGTGTCTTTTCAGTTGTAATATGCACTACAGACATATTTATAGGGAGGTACTAGCTCCAAATCGGGTTTACAGTGAAAACTGCAGGAACTTCAAACCGACATTTTGAACAGAGAGAGACCAGAGTAAGAGTTTATCCTGCATCAAGTTCCATTTGTGCTAGCTGAACGAACGTCTCTCCACATGCTCAGTTCTGAGGGATAAGTGTGTGTGAAAGCCGTCCTTTACCTAGCTTGTAGGGAACACAAGGTTTCTTTTCAGGTGGAATCTGCACTGCATACATATATATTGATAGGTATAATCTCCAACTCGTGTTTAAAGTAAAAACTGTAGGAACTTCAAACCGGCACTAGGAAACACCCTACAAAGCAGATTAACTATAGCTCCTGCATCCAGTTCCCCTTGTGCTACTGGAAAGAACGTCTATCCATATGCTCATTTCAGAGGTATAATTGTGTGTGGAAGCCGTCCTTCACCTAGCTTGTTGGGAACACAATGTTTCTTTTCAGTTAGAATCTGCACTACATACATATATATGGGGAGGTACAAGCTAAACCTCGGGTTTACGGTGTAAACTGCAGGAAATTCAAACCAGTATTTGGATACAGATTGAGAAACCTGAGTACGTGTTACAACTGCAACTTGTTCCCTTTGTTTTTGTTGAACGAACCTCTCTCCACATGCTCATTTCGGAGAGATAACTGTGTGTGAAAGCCGCCCTTCAACTTTCTTGTTGGGAACACAAGTTTCTTTTCAGCTGGAAATTGCACTATATACATATATGGTGAGGTAACAGATCTAAAGCAGTTTTCTGTGAAAACTGCAGGAATTTCAAACCAGCACTAGGAAAATGAATTAGAAAACTGTGTAAGGGTTTCTCATGCAAACCGGTCCCTTAAAGCTAGTTGAACGAACGTCTCTCCAGATGCTCATTTCTGAGATATTAGTGTGTGTGAAAGCCGTCCTTTACCTAGCTTGTAAGGAACACAAGGTTTCTTTTCAGGTGGAATCTGCACTGCATACATATATATTGGGAGGTACAATCTCCAACTCGGGTTTAAAGTAAAAACTGAAGGAACTTCAAATCTGCACTAGGAAACACACCTAAAAAGGAGATTAAGTGTTGCTCCTGCATCCCGTTCCCATTGTGCTATTGGAACGAACGTCTCTCCATATGCTCAGTTCAAAGATATAATTGTGTGTGGAAGCCGTCCTTCACCTAGCTTCTTGGGAACACAATGTATGTTTTCAGTTAGAATTTGCAATAGTTACATATATATGGGGAGGTACTAGATAAAACTCGGGTTTACGGTGTAAAGTGCAGGAAATTCACACTGGCATTATGATACAGAGTGAGAAACCAGAGTACATGTTACAACTGCATCCTGTTCCCTTTGTTTTTGTTGAACCAAAGTCTCTCAACATGCTCATTTTGGAGAGATATCTGTGAGTGTTAGCCGTGCTTCAATTAGCTTGTTGGGAACACAAAGTTTCTTGTCAGTTGGAAACTGCACTTCATAAATATATATGGGCTGGTACAAGCTCCAACTTGGTATTACACTGAAAGCTGCAGGAACATCAAACCGGCACTAGGAAACAGCCTAAAAAACCAGAGTAAATGATTCTCCTGAAACCCGTTCCATTTGTGGTATTTGAACGAATGTCTCTCCACATGCTCATTTCTGAGAGATAACTGTGTGTGAAAGCCTTCCTACACCTTACTTGTTGGGAACACAAGTATCTTATCAGCTGGAAAGTGCACGACATATATATATATGGGGATGTACTGTTCAACCTCGGGTTTTCAGTGAAAACTGCAGGAACTTGCACAGGCACTAGGAAACAGACTGAGAATCCAGAGGAAATGTTTTTCCTGGAATGTGTTTCCATTGTGCTAGTTGATCGAAGGTCTCTCTAAATGCTCAGTTCTAACAGATAATTGTGTGTTAAAGTCGTGCTTCTCCTACCTTGTTGAGAACACAAATTTTCTTTTCAGTTGGAATCTTCACTACATACATACTTATAGGGAAGTACTTGCTCCAACTCGGGTTTACAGTGAAATCTGCAGGAAATTCAAACCGGCATTACGAACAGAGAGAGAAACCAGTGTAAGAGTTTATCCTGCAACCCGTTCCATTTGTGCTAGTTGAAAGAACGTCTCTCCACATGCTCAGTTCTGAGAGATAATTGTGTGTGAAAGCTGCCTTTCAAAATTCTTGTTGGGAACACAAGTTTCTTTTCACCTGGAAAGTGCACAACATACATATATGGTGAGGTAATAGCTCCAAAGCAGTTTTCTGTGAAAACTGCAGGAATTTCAAACCAGCACTAGGAAAACGACTGAGAAACCTGTGTAACTGTTTCTCGTGCAAACCGGTCACTTAGAGCTAGTTGAATGAACGTCTCTCCAGTTGCTCATTTCTGAGAGATAAATGTGTGTGAAAGCCGCCCTTCAAATTACTTGTTGGGAACACAAGTTTCTTTTCAGCTGGAAAGTGCACTACATACATATATATGGTGAGGTACTAGCTCCAAAACGGTTTTACAGTGAAAACTGCAGGATTTTCAAACCAGCACTAGGAAAGATTCTGAGAAACCAGAGTAAGTGTTTCTCCTGCAAAACCGCTCAATTTGTGCTTGTTGAACGACAGTCTCACCACATGCTCAGTTTTGAGAAGTAAGTGTGTGTGAAAGCCTTCCTTCACCTAGCATGTTGGGAACACATAGGTTCTTTCGAGTTGTAAAGTGCGCTACATTCATATATATGGGGAGGTATAGCTCCAACTCGGGTTTAAATTGAAAACTGCAGGAACATCAAAAGGGCACTAGGAAAAAGACTGAGATACCAGAGTAGAGTTGCTCCTGCAACCCGTTTCCCTTGTGCTATTTGAACGAATATCTCTCCACATGCTCAGTTCTGAGAGATAAGTGTGTGTGAAAGCCGTCCTTTACCTAGCTTGTAGGGAACACAAAGTTTCTTTTCAGGTGGAATCTGCACTGCATACATATATATTGGGAGGTACTATCTCCAACTTGGGTTTAAAGTAAAAACTGTAGGAACTTCAAACCGGAACTAGGAAACACACTATAAACAGATTAAGTGTTGCTCCTGCATCCCGTTCCCCTTTTGCTACTGGAACGAACTTCTCTCCATATGCTCTTTTCAGAGGTATAATTGTGTGTGGAAGCCGTCCTTCACCCAGCTTTTTGGGAACACAATGTCTCTTTTCAGTTAGAATATGCACTACATACATATATATGGGGAGGTACTAGCTAAACCTCGGGTTTATGGTGTAAACTGCAGGAAATTCAAACCGGCATTAGGATACAGATTGAGAAACCTGTGTACGTGTTACAACTGCAACCTGTTCCGTTTGTGTTTGTTGAACGAACCTCTCTCCACATGCTCATTTCTGAGAGATAAATGTGTGTAGAAGCCGTGCTTCAATTAGCTTGTTGGGAACACAAAGTTTCTTTTCAGTTGGAAACTGCACTCCATACATAAATATGGGGAGGTAAGAGATCCAACACGGTTTTACAGTGCAAAATGTAGGAACATACAACAGGCACTAGGAATCAGACTTTGAAACCTTTGCACGTGTTTCCCATGCAAACCGTTCCCTTTGAGCTAGTTGAACGAACGTCTCTCGACATGCTCATTTCTGAGAGAAAATTGTGTGTGAAAGCCGTCTTTCACCTTACTTGTTGGGAACACAAATTTCTTATCAGCTGGAAAGTGCACTGCATACATATATATGGGGATGTAATGCTCAAACTCGGGTTTTCAGTGAAAACTGCAGAAAATTGAACGGGCACTAGGAAGCAGACTGAGAATCCAGAAGAAATATTTTTCCTGGAACGCGTTTCCATTGTGCTAGTTGATCGAAGTTCTCTCTAAATGCTCAGTTCTGACAGATAAGTGTGTTTTAATGGCGTGCTTCTCCTAACTTGTCAGGAACACAAAGTCCCTTTTCAGTTGGAATCTGCACTTCAGACATATTTATAGGGAGGTACTTGTTCCAAATCGTGTTTACAGTGAAAACTGCAGGAACTTCAAACAGGCATTATGAACAGAGAGAGAAACCAGGGTAAGAGTTTATCCTGCAACCCGTTCCATTTGTGCTAATTGAACGAACGTCTTTCCTCATGCTCAGTTCTGAGAGATAAGTGTGTGTGAAAGCCACCCTTCAACTTCCTTGTTGGGACAACAAGTTTCTTTTCAGCTGGAAAGTGCACTACATACATATATGGTGAGGTAATAGCTCCAAAGCAGTTTTCTGTGAAAAATGCAGGAATTTCAAACCAGCACTAGGAAAACGACTGAGAAAACTGTGTAAGGGTTTCTCCTGCAAACCGGTCCCTTAGAGCTAGTTGAATGAACGTCTCTCAAAATGCTCATTTCTGAGACAAAAATGTGTGTGAAAGCCGCCCTTCAACTTACTAGTTGGGAACACAAGTATCTTTTCAGGTGGAAAGTGCACTACATACATATATATAGAGAGGTACTAGCTCCAACACGGTTTTACAGTGAAAACTGCAGGATCTTCAAACCAGCACTAGGAAACAGTCTGAGAAACCAGAGTAAGAGTTTCTCCTGCAAAACCGCTCACTTTGTGCTTGTTGAACGACAGTCTCACCACATGCTCAGTTTTGAGAGATAAGTGTGTGTGAAAGCCGTCCTTCACCTAGCTTGTTGGGAACACATAGATTCTTTCGAGTTGGAAAGTGCGCTACATTCATATATATGGGGAGGTACTAGCTCCAACTCGGGTTTAAATTGAAAACTGTAGGAACATCTAAACGGCAGTAGGAAACAGACTCAGACACCTGAGTAGTGTTGATCCTGCAAACGGTTTCCCTTATGCTATTTGAACGAATATCTCTCCACATGCTCAGTTCTGAGGGATAAGTGTGTGTGAAAGCCGTCCTTTACCTAGCTTGTAGGGAACACAAGGTTTCTTTTCAGGTGGAATCTGCACTGCATACATATATATTGAGAGGTATAATCTCCAACTCGTGTTTAAATTAAAAACTGTAGGAACTTCAAACCGGCACTAGGAAACACCCTATAAAGCAGATTAACTGTAGCTCCTGCATCCATTTCCCCTTGTGCTACTGGAAAGAACGTCTATCCATATGCTCATTTCAGAGGTATAATTGTGTGTGGAAGCCGTCCTTCACCTAGCTTGTTGGGAACACAATGTTTCTTTTCAGTTAGAATCTGCACTACATACATATATATGGGGAGGTACTAGCTAAACCTCGGGTTTACGGTGTAAATTGCAGGAAATTCAAACCAGCATTAGGATACAGATTGAGAAACCTGAGTACGTGTTACAACTGCAACTTGTTCCCTTTGTTTTTGTTGAACGAACCTCTCTCCACATGCTCATTTCGGAGAGATAACTGTGTGTGAAAGCCGCCCTTCAACTTTCTTGTTGGGAACACAAGTTTCTTTTCAGCTGGAAATTGCACTATATACATATATGGTGAGGTAACAGATCCAAAGCAGTTTTCTGTGAAAACTGCAGGAATTTCAAACCAGCACTAGGAAAATGAATTAGAAAACTGTGTAAGGGTTTCTCATGCAAACCGGTCCCTTAAAGCTAGTTGAACGAACGTCTCTCCAGATGCTCATTTCTGAGATATTAGTGTGTGTGAAAGCCGTCCTTTACCTAGCTTGTAAGGAACACAAGGTTTCTTTTCAGGTGGAATCTGCACTGCATACATATATATTGGGAGGTACAATCTCCAACTCGGGTTTAAAGTAAAAACTGTAGGAACTTCAAATCGGCACTAGGAAACACACCTAAAAAGGAGATAAAGTGTTGCTTCTGCATCCCGTTCCCATTGTGCTATTGGAACGAACGTCTCTCCATATGCTCAGTTCACAGATATAATTGTGTGTGGAAGCCGTCCTTCATCTAGCTTGTTGGGAACACAATGTTTCTTTTCAGTTAGAATCTGCACTACATATATATATATGGGGAGGTACTAGCTAAACCTCGGGTTTACGGTGTAAACTGCAGGAAATTCAAACCGGCATTAGGATACAGATTGAGAAACCTGAGTACGCGTTACAACTGCAACCTGTTCCCTTTGTGTTTGTTGAACGAAAGTCTCTCCACATGCTCATTTCGGAGAGATAACTGTGTGTAAAAGCCGTGCTTCAATTAGCTTGTTGGGAACACAAAGTTTCTTTTCAGTTGGAAACTGCACTACATACATAAATATGGGGAGGTAATTGATCCAACACGGTTTTACAATGCAAAATGTAGGAACATCCAACAGGCACTAGGAATCAGACTGTGAAAACTTTGTAAGTGTTTCCCATGCAACCCATTCCCTTTGAGCTATTTGAACGAACGTCTCTCGACATGCTGATTTCTGAGAGAAAAGTGTGTGTGAAAGCCGTCTTAAACCTTACATGTTGGGAACACAAATTTCTTATCAGCTGGAAAGTGCACTACATACATATATATGGGGATGTAATGCTCAACCTCGGGATTTCAGTGAAAAATGCAGAAAATTGAACGGGCACTAGGAAACAGACTGAGAATCCAGAAGAAGTGTTTTTCCTGGAACGCGTTTCCATTGTGCTAGTTGATCGAAGTTCTCTCTAAATGCTCAGTTCTGACAGATAAGTGTGTTTTAATGGCGTGCTTCTCCTAGCTTGTCAGGAACACAAAGTCCCTTTTCAGTTGGAAACTGCACTTCAGACATATTTATAGGGAGGTACTAGCTCCAAATCGTGTTTACAGTGAAAACTGCAGGAACTTCAAACAGGCATTATGAACAGAGAGAGAAACCAGAGTAAGAGTTTATCCTGCAACCCGTTCCATTTGTGCTAATTGAACGAACGTCTTTCCTCATGCTCAGTTCTGAGAGTTAAGTGTGTGTGAAAGCCGCCCTTCAACTTCCTTGTTGGGAACACAAGTTTCTTTTCAGCTGGAAAGTGCACTACATACATATATGGTGAGGTAATAGCTCCAAAGCAGTTTTCTGTGAAAAATGCAGGAATTTCAAACCAGCACTGGGAAAACGACTGAGAAACCTGTGTAAGAGTTTCTCCTGCAAACCGGTCCCTTAGAGCTAGTTGAATGAACGTCTTTCAAGATGCTCATTTCTGAGACAAAAATGTGTGTGAAAGCCGCCCTTCAACTTACTAGTTGGGAACACAAGTTTCTTTTCAGGTGGAAAGTGCACTACATACATATATATAGTGAAGTACTAGCTCCAACACGGTTTTACAGTGAAAACTGCAGGATCTTCAATCCAGCACTAGGAAACAGTCTGAGAAACCAGAGTAAGAGTTTCTCCTGCAAAATCGCTCACTTTGTGTTGTTGAACGACAGTCTCACCACATGCTCAGTTTTGAGAATTAAGTGTGTGTGAAAGCCGTCCTTCAACTAGCTTGTTGGGAACACATAGATTCTTTGGAGTTGGAAAGTGCGCTACATTCATATATATGGGGAGGTACTAGCTCCAACTCGGGTTTAAATTGAAAACTGTAGGAACATCTAAACGGCAGTAGGAAACAGACTCAGACACCTGAGTAGTGTTGCTCCTGCAAACCGTTTCCCTTATGCTATTTGAACGAATATGTCTCCACATGCTAACTTCTGATTGATAAGTGTGTGTGAAAGCCGTCCTTCAACTAGCTTGTTGGGAACACAAAGATTCGTTTCAGTTGGAAACTGCACTGCATACGTATATATGGGGAGGTACTAGCACCAAATCGTGTTTACAGTGAAAACTACAGGAACTTCCAACCGGCATTAGGAAACAGTTTGTGAAACCAGAGTAAGAGATTCTCCTGCAAACCGTTCCATTTGTGTTAGTTGAACGAAAGTCTCTCCACATGCTCATTTCTGAGAGATAAGTGTGTGTGAAAGCCGCCCTTCAACTTTCTTGTTGGGAACACAAGTTTCTTTTCAGCTGGAAATTGCACTACATACATATATGGTGAGGTAAAATATCCAAAGCAGTTTTCTGTGAAAACTGCAGGAATTTCAAACCAGCACTAGGAAACAGTCTGAGAAACCAGAGAAAGTGTTTCTCCTGCAAAACCGCTCACATTGTGCTAGTTGAACGACAGTCTCTCCACATGCTCAGTTTTGAGAGATAAGTGTGTGTGAAAGCCGTCCTTCACCAAGCTTGTTGGGAACACATAGCTTCTTTCGAGTTGGAAAGTGTGCTACATTCATATATATGGGGAGGTACTAGCTCCAACTCGGTTTTAAATTGAAAACTGTAGGAATATCAAAACGGTTCTAGGAAACAGACTGCAAACGAGAGTAGTGTTGCTCCTACAACCCGTTTCCCTTTTGCTATTTGAACGAATATCTCTCCACATGCTCAGTTCGAGGGATAAGTGTGTGTGAAAGCCGTCCTTTATCAAGCTTGTAGGGAACACAAGGTTTCTTTTCAGGTGGAATCTGCACTGCATACATATATATTGGGAGGTACAATCTCCAACTCGGTTTTAAAGTAAAAACTGTAGGAACTTCAAGCCGGCACTAGGAAACAAACATATAAAGCAGATTAAGTGTTGCTCCTGCATCCCGTTCCCCTTGTGCTACTGGAACGAACGTCTCTCCATATGCTCAGTTCAGAGATATAATTGTGTGTGGAAGCCGTCCCTCACCTAGCTTGTTGGGAACACAATGTTTCTTTTCAGTTAGAATCTGCACTACATACATATATATGTGGAGGTACTATCTAAACCTCGGGTTTACGGTGTAAACTGCAGGAAATTCAAACCGGCATTAGGATACAGATTGAGAAACCTGAGTACGTGTTACAGCTGCCACCTATTCCCTTTGTGTTCGTTGAAGGAACGTCTCTCCACATGCTCATTTCTGAGATATAACTCTGTGTAGAATCCGTGCTTCAATTAGCTTGTTGGGAACACAAAGTTTCCTTTCAGTTGGATTCTGAATTACAATCATATAAATATGGAGGTACTAATTCCAACTCGTGTTTACAATGAAAACTGCAGGATCTTCAAGCCTGCACTAGGAAATACATTGAGAAATCACAGTAAGAGTTTCTCCTGCAAACTGTTCCACTTGTGCTAGTTCAACGAAAGTCTCTCCATATGATCAGTTCTGAGAAATATGTGTGTTTGAAAGCCATACTTCACCTAAATTTTTGGGAACACAAAGTTTCATTTCAGTTGGAAAATGCACTACATACATATATATGGGGAGGTACTAGCTCCAACTGTGTTTTACTGTAAAAACTGCAGGAACTTCAAACCGGAACTAAGAAACAGACTGAGAATCCAGAAGAAGTGTTTCTCATGCAACACGTTCCCATTGTGCTAGTTGAAAGAACGTCTCTCTACATACTCAGTTCTGACAGAATATTGTGAGTTAAAGGCGTGCTTCAACAAGCTTTTTGGGAAAAAATGATTCTTTTCATTTGGAATCTGTACTACATAGATATATATAAGGAGGTAGTAGCTCCAAATTGGGTTTACAGTGAAAACTGCAGAAACTTCAAACCGGCACTAGGAAACAGCCTGAGAAACAAGAGTAAGGGTTTCTCCTGGAACCCGTTCCATTTGTGCTATTTGAAGGAACGTCTCTCCAAATGCTCAGTTCTGAGTTATAAGTGTCTGTGAAAGCTGTACTTCCACTAGCTTGATGGGAAGAGAAAGTATCTTTTCAGTTGGAAACTGCACTACATACATATATATAGGGAGGTACTAGCTCCAATTGGGTTTTACACTGAAAAATGTAGGAACTTCCAACAGGCAATAGGAAACAGCCTGAGAATCCTGTGCAAATATTTCTCTTGGAAGCCGTTCCTTTGAGATAGTTGAACAAACGTCTCTCCACATGCTCATTTCTGACAGATAAGTGTGTGTGAAAGTCGCCCTTCACCTTACTTGTTGGGAACACAAGTTTCTTTTCAGCTGGAAAGTGCACAATATACATATATATGGAGAGGTAGTAGCTCCAACTCGGAATTTTAGTGAAAACTGCAGGAACTTGAAAGCGGCACTAGGAAACAGACTGAGAAACCAGAAGAAGGGTTTCCCTGCAACCTGGTCCCCTTGTGTTCGTTGAATGAACATCTCTCCACATGCTCATTTCTGAGGGATAACTGCGTGTAGAATCCGTGCTTCAACTAGCTTCTTGGGAACACAAAGTTTCTTTCAGTTGGAATCCGCACTACATACATATATATATGGAGGTAATAGCTCCAACTCGGATTTACAGTGAAAACTGCAGGAACTTCAATCCTGCACTATGAACAGAGAGAGAACCAGAATAAGAGTTTGTCCTGAAACCCGCTCCCCTTGTGCTTGTTAAATGAACATCTCTGCACATTCTAATTTCTGAGAGATATTTGTGTGTGAAAGACTTCCTTCACCTAGCTTGTTGGGAACACACAGTTTCTATTCAGTTGGAAACTGCACTACATACATATATACGGGGAGGAACTAGCTCCAACTGGGTTTTACAGTGAAAACTGCAGGAACTTCAAACCGGCACTAGGAAACAGACTGAGAAAAGAGAGGAAGTGTTTATCCTGCAACCCGTTCCATATGTGCTAGTTAAACGAAATTCTCTGCACATGCTCAGTTCTGAGAGATAAGTGTCTGTGAAAGCCGAACTTCACCTAGCTTGTTGGGAACACAAAGATTATTTACAGGTGGAAACAGCAGGACATTCGTATATACGGGAAGGTACTAGCTAAAACTCGATTTTACAGTGAAAACTGCAGGAAATTCATCCCTGCACTAGTAAACAGACTGAAAATCCAGAGTAAATGTTTCCCCTACAAACCGTTCCCCTTCAGCAAGTTGAACGAAATTCTCTGCACATGCTCAGCTCTGAGACATTAGTGTGTGTGAAAGCTGTTCTTTACCTAGCATGATGGGAAAACAAAGTTTCTTTTCAGTTGGAATCTGCACTACATACATATATGGGGAGGTACAAACTACATCTCGGGGTTACGGTGAAAACTGCAGTATCATCAAATCGGCATTAGGAAACTGACTGAGGAAACAGAGTACGTGTTACCAATGCAACCTCTTCCCTTTGTGTTCGTTGAACGAACATCTCTACACATGCTCAATTCGGAGAGATAACTGAGTGTGGAAGCCGTGCTTCAATTAGCTTGTTGGGAACACAAAGTTTCTTTTCATTTGGAAACTGCACTACATAAATATATATGTGCTGGTACAAGCTCCAAATCGTTATTACACTGAAAAATGCAGGAACTTCAAAAAGTCACTAGGAAACAGCCTGAGAAACCAGAGTAATTAATTCCCCTGCAACACGTTTCCCTTGTGCTATTTGTACGAACGTCTCTCCACATGCTCATTTCGGATAGATAAATGTGTGTGGAAGCCGTGCTTCACCTATCTTGTTGGGAACACTAAGTGTCTTTTCAATTGGAAACAGCACTACATACATATATATGGGGAGGTAATAGCTCCAACTGGGTTTTACACTGAAAACTGCAGGAACTTCAAACCAGAACTAGGACACAGACTGAGAAACCAGAAAAAGTGTTTCTCCTGCAACCCGTTCAATTTGTGCTATTTGAACGAACATCTCTCCACATGCTCATTTCTCAGGGAAAAATGTGTGTGAAAGCCGTCCTTCAACTTGCTTGATGGGAACAGAAAGAATCCCTTCAGTTGGAAACTGCACTACATACATAAATATGGGGAGGTAAAAGATCCGACTCGGTTTTACAGTGAAAACTGTAGGAACATCAACAGCCACTAGGAAACAAACAGAGAAACCTGTGTAAGTGCTTCCCCTGCAACCCGTTCCCTTTGTGCTAGTTTAACGAACGTCTCTCCACATGCACATTTCTGAGAGAAAGTGTGTGTGAAAGCATTCCTTCACCTTACTTGTTGGGAACACAAGTTTCTTATAGCTGGAAAGTGCACTACATACATATATATGGGGATGTACTAGCTCCACCTCGGGTTTTCAATGAAAATTGCAGGAACTTGAACAGGCACTAGGAAACAGACTGAGAATCCAGAAGAAGTGTTTTTCCTGCAACACGTTTCCATTGTGCTAGTTGATCGAACGTCTCTCTACATGCTCAATTCTGAAAGATAAGTTTGTGTTAAAGGCGTGCTTCACCTAGCTTGTTGGGAACACAAAGTTTCTTTTCACTTTTAATCTGCACTACATACATATATATAGGGAGGTACTAACTCCAACTCGGGTTTACAGTGATTCTGCATAAACTTCTAACCGGCACTAGGAACAAAGATAGAAAACGGAGTAAGAGATTCCCCTGCAAACCGATCCCCTTGTGCTTGTTTAACGAACGTCTCTACACATGCTCAGTTCTGACAGATATGTGTGTGTGAAAACGACCTTCCGCTAACTTGTTGGGAACACAGAGATTCTATTAATTTGGACACTGCTCTACATACATATATATGGGGAGGTAAAAGCTACAACTGGGTTTTACATTGAAAACTGTAGGAACTTCAAACCGGCACTAGGAAACAGACTGAGAAAAAAGAAGTATTAGCCTGCACCCAGTTCCGATTGTGGTAGTTGTAAGAACGACTCTCTACATACACAGTTCTGACAGATAATTGTGTGTTAAAGGCGTGCTTCACCTTGCTTATTGGGAAAACAAATTTTGTTTTCATTTAGAATCGGCACTACATACATATATATAGGGAGGTAATAGCTCCAACTCTGGTTTAAAGTGAAAACTGCAGGAACTTTAAACCAGCATTATGAACAGAGAGAGAAACCAGTGTAAGATTTTATCCTGCAACCCGTTCCATTTGTGCTAGTTGAAAGACCGTCTCTGCACATGCTCAGTTCTGAAAGATAAGTGTGTGTGAAAGCCTCCCTTCAACTTTCTTGTTGGGAACACAAGTTTCTTTTCTGCCGGAAAGTGCACTACATACATATATGGTGAGGTAATAGCTCCAAAGCAGTTTTCTGTGAAAAATGCAGGAATTTCAAACGAGCACTAGGAAAATGAATGAGAAAACTGTGTAAGGGTTTCTCATGCAAACCGGTCCCTTAAAGCTAGTTGAACGAACGTCTCTCCCGATGCTCATTTCTGAGAGATAATTGTGTGTGAAAGCCTTCCTTTACATAGCTTGTAGGGAACACAAGGTTTCTTTTCAGGTGGAATCTGCACTGCATACATATATATTGGGAGGTACAACCTCCAACTCGGGTTTAAAGAAAAAACTGTAGGAACTTCAAATCGGCACTAGGAAACACAACTAAAAAGGAGATTCAATGTTGCTCCTGCATCCCGTTCCCCTTGTGCTATTGGAACGAACGTCTCTCCATATGCTCAGTTCAGAGATATAATTGTGTGTGGAAGCCGTCCTTCACCTAGCTTCTTGGGAACACAATGTATGTTTTCAGTTAGAATCTGCAATACTTACATATATATGGGGAGGTACTAGATAAACCTCGGGTTTACGGTGTAAAGTGCAGGAAATTCACACTGGCATTAGGATACAGAGTGAGAAACCAGAGTACATGTTACAAATGCAAACTGTTCCCTTTGTGTTTGTTGAACCAATGTCTCTCAACATGCTCATTTTTGAGAGATATCAGTGAGTGGTAGCCGTGCTTCAATTAGCTTGTTGGGAACACAAAGTTTCTTGTCAGTTGGAAACTGCACTACATACATATATATAGGCTGGTACAAGCTCCAACTCGGTATTACACTGAAAGCTGCAGGAACTTCAAACCGGCAATAGGAAACAGCCTAAGAAACCAGAGAAAGTGACTCTCCTGCAACCCGTTCCATTTGTGGTATTTGAACGAATGTCTCTCCACATGCTCATTTCTGAGAGATAACTGTGTGTGAAAGCCTTCCTTCACCTTACTTGTTGGGAACACAAGTTTCTTATCAGCTAGAAAGAGCACGACATATATATATATGGGGATGTACTGCTCAACCTCGGGTTTTCTGTGAAAACTGCAGGAACTTGCACAGGCACTAGGAACCAGACTGAGAATCCAGAAGAAATATTTTTCCTGGAACGCGTTTCCATTGTGCTAGTTGAACGAAGGTCTCTGTAAATGCTCAGTTATAACAGATAATTGTGTGTTAAAGGCGTGCTTCTCCTACCTTGTTGAGAACACAAAGTTTCTTTTCAGTTGGAATATTCACTACATACATATTTATAGGGAGGTACTTGCTCCAAATCGGGTTTACAGTGAAAACTGCAGGAACTTCAAAACGGCATTACGAACAGAGAGAGAAACCAGTGTAAGAGTTTATCCTGCAACCCGATCCATTTGTGCTATTTGAACGAACGTCTCTCCACATGCTCAGTTCTGAGAGATAATTGTGTGTGAAAGCCGCCCTTCAACTTTCTTCTTGGGAACACAAGTTTCTTTTCACCTGGAAAGTGCACAACATACATATATGGTGAGGTAATAGCTCCAAAGCAGTTTTCTGTGAAAACTGCAGGAATTTCAAACCAGCACTAGGAAAACGACTGAGAAACCTGTGTAAGTGTTTCTCCTGCAAACCGGTCACTTAGAGCTAGTTGAATGAACGTCTCTCCAGGTGCTCGTTTCTGAGAGAAAAATGTGTGTGAAAGCCGCCCTTCAACTTACTTTTTGGGAACACAAGTTTCTTTTCAGCTGGAAAGTGTACTACATACATATATGGTGAGCTAGTAGCTCCAAAGCAGTTTTTTGTGAAAACTGCAGGAATTTCAAATCAGAACTAGGAAAACGACTGAGTAACAAGAGTAAGTGTTTCTCCTGCAAAAACGCTCACTTTGTGCTAGTTGAACGACAGTCTCTCCAGATGCTCAGTTCTGAGAGATAAGTGTGTGTGAAAGCCGTCCTTCACCTAGCTTGTAGGGAACACAAGGTTTCTTTTCAGGTGGAATCTGCACGACATACATATTTATAGGGAGGTACTAGCTCCAACTCGGTTTTACAGTGCAAACTGTAGGAACTTCCATTAGGCACTAGGAATCAGACTGAGAATCCTGTGTATATGTTTCCCCTGTAACCCGTTCCCTTTGTGCTAGTTGAACGAACGTCTCTCCACATGCTCATTTCTGAGATATAACTCTGTGTGGTAGCCGTGCTTCAATTAGCTTGTTGGGAACACAAAGTTTCTTTTCAGTTAGAAACTGCACAAAATACACATATATAGAGAGGTACTAGTTGTAACTCGTGTTTACAGTGAAAACTGCAGGAACTTGAAACCGGCACTAGGAAACACCCTGAGAAACCAGAGTAAGTGATTCTCCTGCAACCCGTTCCCATTGTGCTATTTCACCGAACGTCTCTCCACATTTTCGGTTCTGAGGTATATGTGTGTGTGAAAGCCGTACTTCACCTAACTTGTTGGAAAAACAACGTTACATTTCAGTTGGAAACTGCACTATATACATATATATTGGGAGGCGCTAGCTCCAAATGTGTTTTACTGTAAAAACTGCAGGAACTTCAAACCGGAACTAAGAAACAGACTGAGAAATCAGAGTAAGTGATTCTCCTGCAACCCGTTCCCATTGTTCTAGTTGAAAGAACGTATCTCTACATACTCAGCTATGACAGAAAAGTGTGTGTTAAAGGCGTGCTTCACCTAGCTAATTGGGAAAACAAAGTTTCTTTTCATTTGGAATCTGCACTTCATACATAAATATAGGGTGGTACAAGCTCCAACTCGGGTTTAAATTGAAAACTCTAGGAACTTCAAACTGGCACTAGGAACATAGAGAGAAGCCAGAGTAAGAGTTTATCCTGCAAACCGTTCACCTTGTGCTATTTTAACGAAAGTCTCTCCACATGCTCATTTCTGACATATAATTGTTTGTGAAAGCCTTCCTTTACCTAGCTTGTAGGGAACACAAGGTTTCTTTTCAGTTGGAATCTGCACTGCATACATATATAAGGGGAGGTACTAGATCCATCTCGAGTTTATGGTGAAAACTGCAGGAACTTAAAACCGGCCCTAGGAAACAGAGTGAGAAACAAGAGTACGAGATTCTCCTGCAACCAGTTCCACTTCTGCTAGTTGAAAGAATGTCTCTCTACCTTCTCACTTCTGAGAGATAAGTGTGAGTGAAAGCCGTTCTTCACCTAACTTGATGGGAACACAAAGTTCCTTTTCAGTTGAAAACGGCAATACATACATATATATGGGGAAGTAATAGCTCCAAATTGGTTTTAGAGTGAAAAATGCACGAACATCAACCGGCACTAGGAAACAGACTGAGAAACCTGTTTAAGTGTTTCTCCTGCAACTCGTTCCCTTTGAGCTAGTTGAACGAATGTCTCTCCACATGCTCATTTCTGAGAGAAAACAGTGTGTGAAAGCTGCCTTTCACCTTCCTTGTAGGGAACACAAAGATTCTTTACAGTTGGAATCTTCACTACATACATATATATGGGGAGGGTACTAGCTACATCTCGGGTTTACGGTGTAAACTGCAGGAACTTCATACCGGCAATAGGATACAGAGTGAGAAACCAGAGTACCTGTTACAACTGCAACCTGTTCCCTTTGTGTTTGTTGAACGAACGTCTCTCCACATGATCATTTCGGAGGGATATCTGTGTTTGGAAGCCGTGCTTCAATTAGCTTGTTGGGAACACATGGTTTCTTTTCAGTTGGAAACTGCAGTACATACATATATATGGGCAGGTACAAGCTCCAACTCGTTATTACACTGAAAACTGCAGGAACTTCAAACCGGCACTAGGAAACAGCCTGAGAAACAAGAGTAAGTGATTCTCCTGCAACCCGTTCAATTTGTGCTTTTTGAACGAACATCTCTCCACATGCTCATTTCTGAGGGAAAAATGTGTGTGAAAGCCGTCCTTCACCTAGCCTGATGGAAACAGAAAGAATCTCTTCAGTTGGAAACTGCACTACATACATAAATATGGGGAGGTAATAGATCCAACTCGGTTTTACAGTGAAAACTGAAGGAACATCAACAGCCGCTAGGAAACAAACAGAGAAACCTGTGTAAGTGCTTCCCATGCAACCCGTTCCCTTTGTGCTAGTTGAACGAACGTCTCTCCACATGCTCATTGCTGAGAGAAAGTGTGTGTGAAAGCATTCTTTCACCTTATTGTAGGGAACACAAGTTTCTTATAACTGGAAAGTGCACTACATACATATATATGGGGATGTACGAGCTCCACCTCGGGTTTTCAATGAAAATTGCAGGAACTTGAACGGGTACTAGGAAACAGACTGAGAATCCAGAAGAAGTGTTTTACCTGCAACACGTTTCCATTGTGCTAGTTGATCAAACGTCTCTCTACATGCTCAATTCTGAAAGATAAGTGTGTGTTAAAGGCGTGCTTCACCCAGCTTGTTGGGAACACAAAGTTTCTTTTCACTTTTAATCTGCACTACATACATATATATAGGGAGGTACTAGCTCCAACTCGGGTTTACAGTGATTCTGCAGAAACTTCTAACCGGCACTAGGAACAAAGATAGAAAACGGAGTAAGAGATTCCCCTGCAAACCGATCCCCTTGTGCTTGTTGATCGAACGTCTCTACACATGCTCAGTTCTGACAGATATGTGTGTGTGAAAACGACCTTCCGCTAACTTGTTGGGAACACAGAGATCCTATTAAGTTGGACACTGCAATACATACATATATATGGGGAGATACAAGCTATAACTGGGTTTTACATTGAAAACTGTAGGAACTTCAAACCGGCACTAGGAAACTGCCTGAGAAACCAGAGTAAGTGATTCTACTGCAACCCGTTCCATTTGTTGTATTTGAATGAATGTCTCTCCACATGCTCATTTCTGAGGGGTAACTGTGGTTGAAAGCCGTACTTCACCTTACTTGTTGGAACACAAGTTTCTTATCAGCTGGAAAGTGCACTACATACATATATAAGGGGATGTACAGCTCAACCTCGGGTTTTCTGTGAAAATTGCAGGAAATTGAACGGGCACTAGGAAACAGAATGAGAATCCAGAAGAAGTGATTTTCCTTGAACGAGTTTCCATTGTGCTACTTGATCGAAGGTCTCTCTAAATGCTCAGTTCTGACAGATAAGTGTGTGTTAAAGGCGTGCTTCTCCTAGCTTGTTGGGAACACAAAGTTTCTTTTCAGTTGGAATCTGCAATTCAGACATATTTATAGGGAGGTACTAGTTCCAACTCGGGTTTACAGTGAAAACTGCAGGAATTTCAAACCGGCATTTTGAACAGAGAGAGAATCCAGAGTAAGAGTTTATCCTGCAAAACGTTCCATTTGTGTTAGTTGAATGAACGTCTCTACACATGCTAATTTCTGAGAGATAAGTGTGTGTGAAAGCCGCCCTTCAAATTTCTTGTTGGGAACACAGGTTTCTTTTCAGCTGGATATTGCACTACATACATATATATGTTGAGGAACAAGCTCCAAAACGGTTTTACAGTGAAAACTGCAGGATCTTCAAACAAGCACTAGGAAACAGACTGAGAAACCAGAGTAAGTGTTTCTCCTGCAAAACCGCTCAATTTGTGCTTGTTGAACGACAGTCTCACCACACGCTCACTTTTGAGAAATAAGGGTGTGTGAAAGCCGACCTTCACCTAGCTTGTTGGGAACACATAGGTTCTTTCGAGTTGTAAAGTGCGCTACATTCATATATATGGGGAGGTATAGCTCCAACTCGGGTTTAAATTGAAAACTGTAGGAACATCAAAACTGCACTAGGAAAAAGACTGAGAAACCAGAGTAGTGTTGCTCCTGCAACCTTTTTCCCTTGTGCTATTTGAACGAATATCTCTCCACAGGCTCATTTCTGAGAGATAAATGTGTGTGAAAGCCGCCCTTCAACTTAATTTTTGGGAACACAAGTTTCTTTTCAGCTGGAAAGTGCACTACATACATATATGGTGAGGTAGTAGCTCCAAAGCTGTTTTTTGTGAAAACTGCAGGAATTTCAAACCAGCACTAGGAAAACGACTGAGTAAAAAGAGTAAGTGTTTCTCCTGCAAAAAAGCTCACTGTGTGCTAGTTGAACCACAGTCTCTCCACATGCTCAGTTCTGAGAGATAAGTGTGTGTGAAAGCCGTCCTTCACCTAGCTTGTAGGGAACACAAGGTTCCTTTTCAGGTGGAATCTGCACAACATACATATTTATAGGGAGGTACTAGTTCCAACTCGGTTTTACAGTGCAAACTGTAGGAACTTCCAATAGGCACTAGGAATCAGACTGAGAATCCTGTGTATATGTTTCCCCTGCAACCCGTTCCCTTTGAGCTAGTTGAACGAACGTCTCTCCACATGCTCATTTCTGAGATATAACTCTGTGTGGTAGCCGTGCTTCAATTAGCTTGTTGGGAACACAAAGTTTCTTTTCAGTTAGAAACTGCACAAAATACACATATATAGAGAGGTACTAGTTGTAACTCGTGTTTACAGTGAAAACTGCAGGAACTTGAACCGGCACTAGGAAACACCCTGAGAAACCAGAGTAAGTGATTCTCCTGCAACCCGTTCCCATTGTGCTATTTCACCGAACGTCTCTCCACATTTTCGGTTCTGAGGTATATGTGTGTGTGAAAGCCGTACTTCACCTAACTTGTTGGAAAAACAACGTTACATTTCAGTTGGAAACTGCACTATATACATATATATTGGGAGGCGCTAGCTCCAAATGTGTTTACTGTAAAAACTGCAGGAACTTCAAACCGGAACTAAGAAACAGACTGAGAAATCAGAGTAAGTGATTCTCCTGCAACCCGTTCCCATTGTTCTAGTTGAAAGAACGTATCTCTACATACTCAGCTCTGACAGAAAAGTGTGTGTTAAAGGCGTGCTTCACCTAGCTAATTGGGAAAACAAAGTTTCTTTTCATTTGGAATCTGCACTTCATACATAAATATAGGGTGGTACAAGCTCCAACTCGGGTTTAAATTGAAAACTCTAGGAACTTCAAACTGGCACTAGGAACATAGAGAGAAGCCAGAGTAAGAGTTTATCCTGCAAACCGTTCACCTTGTGCTATTTGAACGAACGTCTCTCCACATGCTCATTTCTGACATATAATTGTTTGTGAAAGCCTTCCTTTACCTAGCTTGTAGGGAACACAAGGTTTCTTTTCAGTTGGAATCTGCACTGCATACATATATAAGGGGAGGTACTAGATCCATCTCGAGTTTATGGTTAAAACTGCAGGAACTTAAAACCGGCCCTAGGAAACAGAGTGAGAAACAAGAGTACGAGATTCTCCTGCAACCAGTTCCACTTCTGCTAGTTGAAAGAATGTCTCTCTACCTTCTCACTTCTGAGAGATAAGTGTGAGTGAAAGCCGTTCTTCACCTAACTTGATGGGAACACAAAGTTCCTTTTCAGTTGAAAACGGCAATACATACATATATATGGGGAAGTAATAGCTCCAAATTGGTTTTAGAGTGAAAAATGCACGAACATCAACCGGCACTAGGAAACAGACTGAGAAACCTGTTTAAGTGTTTCTCCTGCAACTCGTTCCCTTTGAGCTAGTTGAACGAATGTCTCTCCACATGCCCATTTCTGAGAGAAAACAGTGTGTGAAAGCTGCCTTTCACCTTCCTTGTAGGGAACACAAAGATTCTTTACAGTTGGAATCTTCACTACATACATATATATGGGGAGGTACTAGCTACATCTCGGGTTTACGGTGTAAACTGCAGGAACTTCATACCGGCAATAGGATACAGAGTGAGAAACCAGAATACCTGTTACAACTGCAACCTGTTCCCTTTGATTTTGTTGAACGAACGTCTCTCCACATGATCGTTTCGGAGGGATATCTGTGTTTGGAAGCCGTGCTTCAATTAGCTTGTTGGGAACACATGGTTTCTTTTCAGTTGGAAAATGCAGTACATATATATATATGGGCAGGTACAAGCTCCAACTCGTTATTACACTGAAAACTGCAGGAACTTCAAACCGGCACTAGGAAACAGCCTGAGAAACCAGAGTAAGTGATTCTCCTGCAACCCGTTCAATTTGTGCTTTTTGAACGAACATCTCTCCACATGCTCAATTCTGAGGGAAAAATGTGTGTGAAAGCCGTCCTTCACCTAGCCTGATGGAAACAGAAAGAATCTCTTCAGTTGGAAACTGCACTACATACATAAATATGGGGAGGTAATAGATCCAACTCGGTTTTACAGTGAAAACTGTAGGAACATCAACAGCCGCTAGGAAACAAACAGAGAAACCTGTGTAAGTGCTTCCCATGCAACCCGTTCCCTTTGTGCTAGTTGAACGAACGTCTCTCCACATGCTCATTTCTGAGAGAAAGTGTGTGTGAAAGAATTCTTTCACCTTATTGTTGGGAACACAAGTTTCGTATAACTGGAAAGTGCACTACATACATATATATGGGGATGTACGAGCTCCACCTCGGGTTTTCAATGAAAATTGCAGGAACTTGAACGGGTACTAGGAAACAGACTGAGAATCCAGAAGAAGTGTTTTTCCTGCAACACGTTTCCATTGTGCTAGTTGATCAAACGTCTCTCTACATGCTCAATTCTGAAAGATAAGTGTGTGTTAAAGGCGTGCTTCACCTAGCTTGTTGGGAACACAAAGTTTCTTTTCACTTTTAATCTGCACTACATACATATATATAGGGAGGTACTAGCTCCAACTCGGGTTTACAGTGATTCTGCAGAAACTTCTAACCGGCACAAGGAACAAAGATAGAAAACGGAGTAAGAGATTCCCCTGCAAACCGATCCCCTTGTGCTTGTTGATCGAACGTCTCTACACATGCTCAGTTCTGACAGATATGTGTGTGTGAAAACGAACTTCCGCTAACTTGTTGGGAACACAGAGATCCTATTAAGTTGGACACTGCAATACATACATATATATGGGGAGGTACAAGCTATAACTGGGTTTTACATTGAAAACTGTAGGAACTTCAAACCGGCACTAGGAAACTGCCTGAGAAACCAGAGTAAGTGATTCTACTGCAACCCGTTCCATTTGTTGTATTTGAATGAATGTCTCTCCACATGCTCATTTCTGAGGGGTAACTGTGGTTGAAAGCCGTACTTCACCTTACTTGTTGGGAACACAAGTTTCTTATCAGCTGGAAAGTGCACTACATACATATATAAGGGGATGTACAGCTCAACCTCGGGTTTTCTGTGAAAATTGCAGGAAATTGAACGGGCACTAGGAAACAGAATGAGAATCCAGAAGAAGTGATTTTCCTTGAACGAGTTTCCATTGTGCTACTTGATCGAAGGTCTCTCTAAATGCTCAGTTCTGACAGATAAGTGTGTGTTAAAGGCGTGCTTCTCCTACCTTGTCGAGAACACAAAGTTTCTTTTCAGTTGGAATCTTCACTACATACATACTTATAGGGAGGTACTTGCTCCAACTCGGGTTTACAGTGAAAACTGCAGGAACTTCAAAACGGCATTACGAACAGAGAGAGAAACCAGTGTAAGAGTTTTTCCTGCAACCCGTTCCATTTGTGCTAGTTGAACGAACGTCTCTCCACATGCTCAGTTCTGACAGATAATTGTGTGTGAAAGCCGCCCTTCAACTTTCTTGTTGGGAACACAAGTTTCTTTTCACTGGAAAATGCACTACATACATATATGGTGAAGTAATAGCTCCAAAGCAGTTTTCTGTGAAAACTGGCAGGAATTTCAAACCAGTACTAGGAAAACGACTGAGAAACCTGTGTAAGTGTTTCTCCTGCAAACCGGTCACTTAGAGGTAGTTGAATGAACGTCTCTCCAGGTGCTCGTTTCTGAGAGAAAATTGTGTGTGAAAGCCGCCCTTCAAATTACTTGTTGGAAACACATGTTTCTTTTCAGCTGGAAAGTGCACTACTTACATATATATGGTGAGGTAAAAGCTCCAACACGGTTTTACAGTGAAAACTGCAGGATCTCCAAACCAGCACTAGGAACAGACTGAGAAACCAGAGTAAGGGTTTCTCCTGCAAACAGCTCAATTTGTGCTTGTTGAACGACAGTCTCAACACATGCTCAGTTCTGAGAGATAAGTGTGTGTGAAAGCCGTCCTTCACCTAGCTTGTAGGGAACACAAGGTTTCTTTTCAGGTGGAATCTTGCACGACATACATATTTATAGGGATGTACTAGCTCCAACTCGGTTTTACAGTGCAAACTGTAGGAACTTCCAATAGGCAACTAGGGAATCAGACTGAGAATCTGTGTATATGTTTCCCCTGCAACCCGTTCCCTTTGAGCTAGTGAACGAACGTCTCTCCACATGCTCATTTCTGAGATATAACTCTGTGTGGTAGCCGTGCTTCAATTAGCTTGTTGGGAACACAAAGGTTCTTTTCAGTTAGAAACTGCACAAAATACACATATATAGAGAGGTACTAGTTGTAACTCGTGTTTACAAAGTAAACTGCCAGGAACTTCAAACCGGCACTAGGAACACACCTATAAAGCATTAAGTGTTGCTCGTGCATCCCGTTCCCCTTGTGCTACTGGAAACGAAGTCTCTCCATATGCTCAGTTCAGAGATTAATTGTGTGTGGAAGCAGTCCTTCACCTAGCTTGTTGGGAACACATGTTTCTTTCAGTTAGAATCTGCACTACATACATATAGTATTGGGAGGTACAAGCTAAACATCGGGTACGGTGTAAAACTGCGGAAATTCAAACCGGCATTAGGATACAGAATGAAAACCTGAGTACTGTACAACTGCACCTGTTCCCTTTGTGTTTGTTGAACGAACGTCTCTCCACATGTCATTTCTGACATATAACTGTGTGTAGAAGCGTGTTCAATTAGCTTGTTGGGAACACAAAGATTCTTTTCAGTTGGAAAACTGCACTACATAATTATATGGGCTGGTACAAGCTCCAACTCGGTTATTACACTGAAAGCTGCAGGAACTTCAAACCGGCACTAGGAAACAGCATGAGGACCAGAGCAAGTGATTCTCCTGCAAAGTAATTTGTGTATTTGAACGAATGTCTCTCTACATGCTCATTTCTGAGAGAAATTTGTGTGTGAAAAGCCGTCTTCACCTAGCTTGATGGGAACGGAAAGTACGCTTTAGTGGAAACAGCACTACATAAAAATATGGGGAGAGGTAATAGATCCAACACGGTTTTACCAGTGCAAAACTGTAGGAACTTCAACAGAACTAGGAACAGACTGTGAATCCTGTGTAAGTGTTTCCATGCAACCCGTTCCCTTTGAGCTAGTTGAACGAAGTCTCTCCACATGCTCATTGCTGAGAGAAAGTGTGTGTGAAAGCATTCTTTCACCTTATTGTTGGAACACAAGTTTCTTATAACTGGAAAGTGCACTACATACATATATATGGGGATGTACGAGCTCCACCTCGGGTTTCAATGAAAATTGCAGGAACTTGAACGGGTACTAGGAAACAGACTGAGAATCCAGAAGAAGTGTTTTTCCTGCAACACGTTTCCATTGTGCTAGTTGATCAAACGTCTCTCTACATGCTCAATTCTGAAAGATAGTGTGTGTTAAAAGGCGTGCTTCACCTAGCTTGTTGGGAACACAAAGTTTCTTTTCACTTTTAATCTGCACTACATACTATATATAGGGAGGTACTAGCTCCAACTCGGGTTACAGTGATTCTGCTAAGGCAGAAACTTCTAACCGGCACTAGGAACAAAGATAAGAAAACGGAGTAAGAGATTCCCCTGCAAAACCGATCCCCTTGTGCTTGTTGATCGACGTCTCTACACATGCTCAGTTCTGACAGATAATGTGTGTGTGTGAAAACGAACTTCTCGCTAACTTGTTGGGAACACAGAGATCCTATTAAGTTGGACACTGCAATACATACATATATATGGGGAGGTACAAGCTATAACTGGGTTTTACATTGAACTGTAGGAACTTCAAACCGGCACTAGGAAACAGCCTGAGAAACCAGAGTAGTCATTCTACTGCAACCCGTTCCATTTGTTGTATTTGAATGAATGTCTCCACATGCTCATTTCTGAGGGGTAAACTGTGTGTGAAAGCCGTACTTCACCTTACTTGTTGGGAACACAAGTTTCTTATCAGCTGGAAAGTGCACTACATACATATATAAGGGGATGTACAGCTCAACTCGGGTTTTCTGTGAAAATTGCAGGAAATTGAACGGGCACTAGGAAACAGAATGAGAATCCAGAAGAAGTGATTTACCTTGAACGAGTTTCCATTGTGCTACTTGATCGAAGGTCTCTCTAAATGCTCAGTTCTGACAGATAAGTGTGTGTTAAAGGCGTGCTTCTCCTACCTTGTCGAGAACACAAAGTTTCTTTTCAGTTGGATCTTCACTACATACATACTTATAGGGAGGTACTTGCTCCAACTGGGTTTACAGTGAAAACTGCAGGAACTTCAAAACGGCATTACGAACAGAGAGAGAAACCAGGTAAGAGTTTATCCTGCAACCCGTTCCATTGTGCTAGTTGAACGAACGTCTCTCCACATGCTCAGTTCTGAGAGATAATTGTGTGGAAAGCCGCCCTTCAACTTTCTTGTGGGAACACAAGTTCTTTTCACCTGGAAAATGCACTACATACATATATGGTGATAATAGCTCCAAAGCAGTTCTGTGAAAACTGCAGGAATTTCAAACCAGCACTAGGACTGAAACGACTGAGAAAACCTGTGTAAGTGTTTCTCCTGCAAACCGGTCCCTTAAAGCTAGTTTAATGAACGTCTCTCCAGGTGCTCGTTTCTGAGAGAAAATGTGTGTGAAAGCCGCCCTTCAAATTACTTGTTGGGAACACAGTTTCTTTTCAGCTGGAAAGTGCACTACATACATATATATGGTGAGGTACTAGCTCCAACACGGTTTTACAGTGAAAACAGCAGGATCTTCAAACCAGCACTAGGAAACAGACTGAGAAACCAGACTAAGTGTTTCTCCTGCAAAACAGCTCAATTTGTGCTTGTTGAACGACAGTCTCACCACATGCTCAGTTCTGAGATAAGTGTGTGTGAAAGCCGTCCTTCACCTAGCTTGGTGGGAACACACAGATTCTTTCGAGTTGTAAAGTGCGCTACATTCATATATATGGGGAGGTATAGCTCCAACTCGGGTTTAAATTGAAAACTGTAGGAACATCAAAACTGCACTAGGAAAAAGACTGAGAAACCAGAGTAGTGTTGCTCCTGCAACCCGTTTCCCTTGTGCTATTTGAACGAATATCTCTCCACATGCTCAGTTCTGAAGAGATAAGTGTGGTGAAAGCCGTCCTTTACCTAGCTTGTAGGGAACACAAGGTTTCTTTTCAGGTGGAATCTGCATGCATACATATATAGAGAGGTACTATCTCCAAATCGGGTTTAAAGTAAAAACTGTAGGAACTTCAAACGGGCACTAGGAAACACACCTATAAAGCAGATTAAGTGTTGCTCGTGCATCCCGTTCCCCTTGTGCTACTGGAACGAACGTCTCTCCATATGCTCAGTTCAGAGATAATTGTGTGTGGAAGCCGTCCTTCACCTAGCTTGTTGGGAACACAATGTTTCTTTCAGTTAGAATCTGCACTACATACATATATATTGGGAGGTACAAGCTAAACCTCGGGTTTACGGTTGAAACTGGAGGAAATTCAAACCGGCATTAGGATACAGTGAGAAACCTGAGTACTTGTTACAACTGCAACCTGTTCCCTTTGTGTTTGTTGAACGAACGTCTCTCCACATGATCATTTCTGACAGATAACTGTGTGTAGAAGCCGTGCTTCAATTAGCTTGTTGGGAACACAAAGATTCTTTTCAGTTGGAAACTGCACTACATAAATATATATGGGCTGGTACAAGCTCCAACTCGTATTACACTGAAAGCTGCAGGAACTTCAAACCGGCACTAGGAAACAGCCTGAGAACCAGAGCAAGTGATTCTCCTGCAACGTTCATTTGTGGTTTGAACGAATCTCTCACATGCTCATTTCTGAGGAAAATGTGTGTGAAAGCCGTCCTTCACCTAGCCTGATGGAACAGAAAGAATCTTAGTGGAAACTGCACTACATACAGTAAATATGGGGAGGGTAATAGATCAACTCGGTTTTACAGTGAAAACTGTAGGAACTCAACAGCCACTAGGAAACAACAGAGGAACCTGTGTAAGTGCTTCCCATGCAAACCCGTTCCCTTTGTGCTAGTTGAACGAAGTCTCTCCACATGCTCATTGCTGAGAGAAAGTGTGTGTGAAAGCATTCTTTTCACCCTTATTGTGGGAACACAAGTTTCTTATAACGGAAAGTGCACTACATACATATATATGGGGATGTACGAGCTCCCCCTCGGGTTTTCAATGAAAATTGCAGGAAACTTGAACGGGTACTAGGAAACAGACTGAGAATCCAGAAAGACGTGTTTTTCTGCAACACGTTCCATTGTGCTAGTTGATCAAACGTCTCTCTACATGCTCAATTCTGAAAGATAGTGTGTGTTAAAGGCGTGCTTCACCTAGCTTGTTGGGAACACAAGTTTCTTTTCACTTTTAATCTGCACTACATACATATATATAAGGGAAGGTACTAGCTCCAACTCGGGTTTACAGTGATTCTGCAGAAACTTCTAACCGGCACTAGGAACAAAGATAGAAAACGGAGTAAGAGATTCCCCTGCAAACCGATCCCCTTGTGCTTGTGATCGAACGTCTCTACACATGCTCAGTTCTGACAGATATGTGTGTGTGAAAACGAACTTCCGCTAACTTGTTGGGAACACAGAGATCCTATTAAGTTGGAACACTGCAATACATACATATATATGGGGAGGTACAAGCTATAACTGGGTTTTACATTGAAAACTGTAGGAACTTCAAACCGGCACTAGGAAACATGCCTGAGAAACCAGAGTAAGTGATTCTACTGCAACCCGTTCCATTTGTTGTATTTGAATGAATGTCTCTCCACATGCTCATTTCTGAGGGGTAACTGTGGTTGAAAGCCGTACTTCACCTTACTTGTTGGGAACACAAGTTTCTTATCAGCTGGAAAGTGCACTACATACATATATAAGGGGATGTACAGCTCAACCTCGGGTTTTCTGTGAAAATTGCAGGAAATTGAACGGGCACTAGGAAACAGAATGAGAATCCAGAAGAAGTGATTTTCCTTGAACGAGTTTCCATTGTGCTACTTGATCGAAGGTCTCTCTAAATGCTCAGTTCTGACAGATAAGTGTGTGTTAAAGGCGTGCTTCTCCTACCTTGTCGAGAACACAAAGTTTCTTTTCAGTTGGAATCTTCACTACATACATACTTATAGGGAGGTACTTGCTCCAACTCGGGTTTACAGTGAAAACTGCAGGAACTTCAAAACGGCATTACGAACAGAGAGAGAAACCAGTGTAAGAGTTTATCCTGCAACCCGTTCCATTGTGCTAGTTGAACGAACGTCTCTCCACATGCTCAGTTCTGAGCAGATAATTGTGTGTGAAAGCCGCCCTTCAACTTTCTTGTTGGGAACACAAGTTTCTTTCACCTGGAAAATGCACTACATACATATATGGTGAGGTAATAGCTCCAAAGCAGTTTTCTGTGAAAACTGCAGGAATTTCAAACCAGTACTAGGAAAACGACTGAGAAACCTGTGTAAGTGTTTCTCCTGCAAACCGGTCACTTAGAGCTAGTTGAATGAACGTCTCTTCCAGGTGCTCGTTTCTGAGAGAAAATGTGTGTGAAAGCCGCCCTTCAAATTACTTGTTGGGAAACACAAGTTTCTTTTCAGCTGGAAAGTGCACTACTACATATATATGGTGAGGTAATAGCTCCAACACGGTTTTACAGTGAAAACTGCAGGATCTTCCAAACCAGCACTAGGAAACAGACTGAGAAACCAGAGTAAGTGTTTCTCCTGCAAAACAGCTCAATTTGTGCTTGTTGAACGACAGTCTCAACACATGCCTCAGTTCTGAGAGATAAGTGTGTGTGAAAGCCGTCCTTCACTAGCTTGGTAGGGAACACACAGATTCTTTCGAGTTGTAAAGTGCGCTACATTCATATATATGGGGAGGTATAGCTCCAACTCGGGTTTAAATTGAAAACTGTAGGAACATCAAAACTGCACTAGGAAAAAGACTGAGAAACCAGAGTAGTGTTGCTCCTGCAACCCGTTTCCCTTGTGCTATTTGAACGAATATCTCTCCACATGCTCAGTTCTGAAGAGATAAGTGTGTGTGAAAGCCGTCCTTTACCTAGCTTGTAGGGAACACAAGGTTTCTTTTCAGGAGGAATCTGCACTGCATACATATATATGAGAGGTACTATCTCCAAATCGGGTTTAAAGTAAAAACTGTAGGAACTTCAAACGGGCACTAGGAAACACACCTATAAAGCAGATTAAGTGTTGCTCGTGCATCCCGTTCCCCTTGTGCTACTGGAACGAACGTCTCTCCATATGCTCAGTTCAGAGATATAATTGTGTGTGGAAGCCGTCCTTCACCTAGCTTGTTGGGAACACAATGTTTCTTTTCAGTTAGAATCTGCACTACATACATATATATTGGGAGGTACAAGCTAAACCTCGGGTTTACGGTGTAAACTGCAGGAAATTCAAACCGGCATTAGGATACAGAATGAGAAACCTGAGTACTTGTTACAACTGCAACCTGTTCACTTTGTGTTTGTTGAACGAACGTCTCTCCACATGATCATTTCTGACAGATAACTGTGTGTAGAAGCCGTGCTTCAATTAGCTTGTTGGGAACACAAAGATTCTTTTCAGTTGGAAACTGCACTACATAAATATATATGGGCTGGTACAAGCTCCAACTCGGTATTACACTGAAAGCTGCAGGAACTTCAAACCGGCACTAGGAAACAGCCTGAGGAACCAGAGCAAGTGATTCTCCTGCAAACTGTTCCATTTGTGGTATTTGAACGAATGTCTCTCTACATGCTCATTTCTGAGAGAAATTTGTGTGTGAAAGCCGTCCTTCACCTAGCTTGATGGGAACGGAAAGATCGCTTTCAGTAGGAAACAGCACTACATACATAATATGGGGAGGTAATAGACCAACACGGTTTTACAGTGAAAACTGTAGGAACTTCCAACCAGACACTAGGAATCAGACTGGAATCCTGTGTAAGTGTTCCCATGCAACCCGTTCCCCTTTGAGCTAGTTGAACGAACGTCTCTCCACATGCTCATTGCTGAGAGAAAGTGTGTGGAAAGCATTCTTTCACCTTATTTGTGGGAACACAAGTTTCTTATAACTGGAAAGTGCACTACATTACATATATATGGGGATGTACGAGCTCCACCTCGGGTTTTCAATGAAAATGCAGGAACTTGAACGGGTACTAGGAAAACAGACTGAGAATCCAGAAGAAGTGTTTTTTCTGCAACACGTTTTCATGTGCTAGTGATCAAACGTCTCTCTACATGCTCAATTCTGAAAGATAAGTGTGTGTTAAAGGCGTGCTTCACCTAGCTGTTGGGAACACAAAGTTTCTTTTCACTTTTAATCTGCACTACATACATATATATAGGGAGGTACTAGCTCCAACTCGGGTTACAGTGATTCTGCAGAAACTTCTAACCGGCACTAGGAAACAAAGATAGAAAACGGAGTAAGAGATTTCCCCTGCAAACCGATCCCCTTGTGCTTGTTGATCGAACGTCTCTACACATGCTCAGTTCTGACAAGATATGTGTGTGTGAAAACGAACTTCCGCTAACTTGTTGGGAACACAGAGATCCTATTAAGTTGGACACTGCAATACATACATATATATGGGGAGGTACAAGCTATAACTGGGTTTTACATTGAAAACTGTAGGAACTTCAAACCGGCACTAGGAAACATGCCTGAGAAACCAGAGTAAGTGATTCTACTGCAACCCGTTCCATTTGTTGTATTTGAATGAATGTCTCTCCACATTGCTCATTTCTGAGGGGTAACTGTGTGTGAAAGCCGTACTTCACCTTACTTGTTGGGAACACAAGTTTCTTATCAGCTGGAAAGTGCACTACATACATATATAAGGGGATGTACAGCTCAACCTCGGGTTTTCTGTGAAAATTGCAGGAAATTGAACGGGCACTAGGAAACAGAATGTGAATCCAGAAGAAGTGATTTACCTTGAACGAGTTTCCATTGTGCTACTTGATCGAAGGTCTCTCTAAATGCTCAGTTCTGACAGATAAGTGTGTGTTAAAGGCGTGCTTCTCCTACCTTGTCGAGAACACAAGTTTCTTTCAGTTGGAGTCTTCACTACATACATACTTATAGGGAGGTACTTGCTCCAACTCGGGTTTACAGTGAAAACTGCAGGAACTTCAAACGGCAATTACGAACAGAGAGAGAAACCAGTGTAAGAGTTTATCCTGCAACCCGTTCCATTTGTGCTAGTTGAACGAACGTCCTCTCCACATGCTCAGTTTCTGAGAGATAATGTGTGTGAAAGCCGCCCTTCAACTTTCTTGTTGGGAACACAAGTTTCTTTCACCTGGAAAATGCACTACATACATATATGGTGAGGTAATAGCTCCAAAAGCAGTCTTCTGTGAAAACTGCAGGAATTCATAACCAGCACGGAAGGAAAACGACTGAGAAACCTGTGTAAGTGTTTCTCCTGCAAACCGGTCCCTTAAAGCTAGTTTAATGAACGTCTCTCCAGGTGCTCGTTTCTGAGAGAAAAATGTGTGTGAAAGCCGCCCTTCAAATTACTTGTTGGGAACACAAGTTTCTTTTCAGCTGAAAGTGCACTACATACATATATATGGTGAGGTACTAGCTCCAACACGGTTTTACAGTGAAAACAGCAGGATCTTCAAACCAGCACTAGGAAACAGACTGAGAAACCAGAGTAAGTGTTTCTCCTGCAAAACAGCTCAATTTGTGCTTGTTGAACGACAGTCTTCACCACATGCTCAGTTCTGAGAGATAAGTGTGTGTGAAAGCCGTCCCTTCACCTAGCTTGTTGGGAACACATAGATTCTTTCAGAGTGGTAAAGTGTGCTACATTCATATATATGGGGAGGTATAGCTCCAACTCGGGTTAAATTGAAAACTGTAGGAACATCAAAACTGCACTAGGAAAAAGACTGAGAAACCAGAGTAAGTGTTGCTCCTGCAACCCGTTTCCCTTGTGCTATTTGAACGAATATCTCTCCACATGCTCAGTTCTGAAGAGATAAGTGTGTGTGAAAGCCGTCCTTTACCTAGCTTGTAGGGAACACAAGGTTTCTTTTCAGGAGGAATCTGCACTGCATACATATATATTGAGAGGTACTATCTCCAAATCGGGTTTAAAGTAAAAACTGTAGGAACTTCAACCGGGCACTAGGAAACACACCTATAAAGCAGATTAAGTGTTGCTCGTGCATCCCGTTCCCCTTGTGCTACTGGAACGAACGTCTCTCCATATGCTCAGTTCAGAGATATAATTGTGTGTGGAAGCCGTCCTTCACCTAGCTTGTTGGGAACACAATGTTTCTTTTCAGTTAGAATCTGCACTACACTACATATATATATCGGGAGTACAAGCTAAACTCGGGTTTACGGTGTAAACTGCAGGACAATTCAAACCGGCATTAGGATACAGAATGAGAAACCTGAGTACTTGTTACAACTGCATCCTGTTCCCTTGTGTTTGCTTGAACGAACGTCTCTCACACTGCTCATTTCTGACAGATAACTGTGTGTAGAAGCCGTGCTTCAATTAGCTTGTTGGGAACACAACAGATTTCTTTCAGTTGGAAACTGCACTACATAAATATATACTGGGCTGGTACAAGCTCCAACTCGGTATTACACTGAAAGCTGCAGGAACTTCAAACCGGCCCCTAGGAAACAGCCTGCAGGAACCAGAGCAAGTGATTCTCCTGCAAACTGTTCCATTTGTGGTATTTGAACGATGTCTCTCTACATGCTCATTTCTGAGAGAAATTTGTGTGTGAAAGCCGTCCTTCACCTAGCTTGATGGGAACGGAAAGTATCGCTTTAGTAGGAAACAGCACTACATACATAAATATGGGGAGGTAATAGATCCAACACGGTTTTACAGTGCAAACTGTAGGAACTTCCAACAGACACTAGGAATCAGACTGTGAATCCTGTGTAAGTGTTTCCCATGCAACCCGTCCCTTTGAGCTAGTTGAACGAACGTCTCTCCACATGCATAATTTCTGAGAGAAAAGTGTGTGTGAAAGCCGTCCTTCACCTTACTTGTTGGGAAAACAAGTTTCTTATCAGCTGGAAAGTGCACTACATACATATATATGGGGATGTACTGCTCAACCTCGGGTTTTCAGTGAAAACTGCAGAAACTTGAACGGGCACTAGGAAACAGACTGAGAATCCAGAAGTAAGTGTTTTCCTGGAACGCGTTTCCATTGTGCTAGTTGATCGAAGGTCTCTCTAAATGCTCAGTTCTGACAGATATGTGTGTGTTAAAGGCGTGCTTCTACTACCTTGTCGAGAACACAGAGTCTTTTCAGTTGGAATCTGCACTACATACATATTTATAGGGAGGTACTAGCTCCAACTCGGTTTACAGTGCAAACTGTAGGAACTTCCAATAGGCACTAGGAATCAGACTGAGAATCCTGTGTATATGTTTCCCCTGCAAACCCGTTCCCTTTGTGCTAGTTGAACGAACGTCTCTCCCACATGCTCATTTCTGAGACATAACTCTGTGTGGTAGCCGTGCTTCAATTAGCTTGTTGGGAACACAAAGTTTCTTTTCAGTTAGAAACTGCACAAAATACACATATATAGAGAGGTACTAGTTGTAACTCGTGTTTACAGTGAAAACTGCAGGAACTTGAAACCGGCACTAGGAAACACCCTGAGAAACCAGAGTAATTGATTCTCCTGCAAACCCGTTCCATTGTGCTATTTCACCGAACGTCTCTCCACATTTTCGGTTCTGAGAATATGTGTGTTGTGATAGCCGTACTTCACCTAACTTGTTGGAAAAACAACGTTACATTTCAGTTGGAAACTGCACTATATACATATATATTGGGAGGCGCTAGCTCCAAATGTGTTTTACTGTAAAACTGCAGGAACTTCAAACCGGAACTAAGAAACAGACTGAGAAATCAGAGTAAGTGATTCTCCTGCAAACCCGTTCCCATTGTTCTAGTTGAAAGAACGTATCTCTACATACTCAGCTCTGACAGAAAAGTGTGTGTTAAAGGCGTGCTTCACCTAGCTAATTGGGAAAACAAAGTTTCTTTTCATTTGGAATCTGCACTTCATACATAAATATAGGGTGGTACTAAGCTCCAACTCGGGTTTAAATTGAAAACTCTAGGAACTTCAAATCTGGCACTAGGAACATAGAGAGAAGCCAGAGTAAGAGTTTATCCTGCAAACCGTTCACCTTGTGCTATTTGAACGAACGTCTCTCCACATGCTCATTTCTGACATATAATTTGTTTGTGAAAGCCTTCCTTTACCTAGCTTGTAGGGAACACAAGGTTTCTTTTCAGTTGGAATCTGCACTGCATACATATATAAGGGGAGGTACTAGATCCATCTCGAGTTTATGGTGAAAACTGCAGGAACTTAAAACCGGCCCTAGGAAACAGAGTGAGAAACAAGAGTACGAGATTCTCCTGCAACCAGTTCCACTTGTGCTAGTTGACAGAATGTCTCTCTACCTTCTCACTTCTGAGAGATAAGTGTGAGTGAAAGCCGTTCTTCACCTAACTTGATGGGAACACAAAGTTCCTTTTCAGTTGAAAACGGCAATACATACATATATATGGGGAAGTAATAGCTCCAAATTGGTTTTAGAGTGAAAAATGCACGAACATCAACCGGCACTAGGAAACAGACTGAGAAACCTGTTTAAGTGTTTCTCCTGCAACTCGTTCCCTTTGAGCTAGTTGAACGAATGTCTCTCCACATGCTCATTTCTGAGAGAAAACAGTGTGTGAAAGCTGCCTTTCACCTTCCTTGTAGGGAACATCAAAGTTTCTTTACAGTTGGAATCTTCACTACATACATATATATGGGGAGGTACTAGCTACATCTCGGGTTTACGGTGTAAACTGCAGGAACTTCATACCGGCAATAGGATACAGAGTGAGAAACCAGAGTACCTGTTACAACTGCAACCTGTTCCCTTTGTGTTTGTTGAACGAACGTCTCTCCACATGATCATTTCGGAGGGATATCTGTGTTTGGAAGCCGTGCTTCAATTAGCTTGTTGGGAACACATGGTTTCTTTTCAGTTGGAAACTGCAGTACATACATATATATGGGCAGGTACAAGCTCCAACTCGTTATTACACTGAAAACTGCAGGAACTTCAAACCGGCACTAGGAAACAGCCTGAGAAACCAGAGTAAGTGATTCTCCTGCAACCCGTTCAATTTGTGCTTTTTGAACGAACATCTCTCCACATGCTCATTTCTGAGGGAAAAATGTGTGTGAAAGCCGTCCTTCACCTAGCCTGATGGAAACAGAAAGAATCTCTTCAGTTGGAAACTGCACTACATACATAAATATGGGGAGGTAATAGATCCAACTCGGTTTTACAGTGAAAACTTTAGGAATATCAACAGCCACTAGGAAACAAACAGAGAAACCTGTGTAAGTGCTTCCCATGCAAACCGTTCCCTTTGTGCTAGTTGAACGAACGTCTCTCCACATGCTCATTGCTGAGAGAAAGTGTGTGTGAAAGCATTCTTTCACCTTATTGTTGGGAACACAAGTTCTTATAACTGGAAAGTGCACTACATACATATATATGGGGATGTACGAGCTCCACCTCGGGTTTTCAATGAAAATTGCAGGAACTGGAACGGGTACTAGGAAACAGACTGAGAATCCAGAAGAAGTGTTTTTCCTGCAACACGTTTCCATTGTGCTAGATGATCAAACGTCTCTCTACATGCTCAATTCTGAAAGATAAGTGTGTGTTAAAGGCGTGCTTCACCTAGCTTGTGGGAACACAAAGTTTCTTTTCACTTTTAATCTGCACTACATACATATATATAGGGAGGTACTAGCTCCAACTCGGGTTTACAGTGATTCTGCAGAACTTCTAACCGGCACTAGGAACAAAGATAGAAAACGGAGTAGAGATTCCCCTGCAAACCGATCCCCTTGTGCTTGTTGATCGAACGTCTCTACACATGCTCAGTTCTGACAGATATGTGTGTGTGAAAACGACCTTCCGCTAACTTGTTGGGAACACAGAGATCCTATTAAGTTGGACACTGCAATACATACATATATATGGGCAGGTACAGGCTATAACTGGGTTTTACATTGAAAACTGTAGGAACTTCAAACCGGCACTAGGAAACAGCCTGAGAAACCAGAGTAAGTGATTCTACTGCAACCCGTTCCATTTGTTGTATTTGAATGAATGTCTCTCCACATGCTCATTTCTGAGGGGTAACTGTGTGTTGAAAGCCGTACTTCACCTTACTTGTTGGGAACACAAATTTCTTATCAGCTGGAAAGTGCAACTACTACATATATATGGGGATGTACTGCTCAACCTCGGGTTTGTCTGTGAAAATTGCAGGAAATTGAACGGGCACTAGGAAACAGAATGAGAATCCAGAAGAAGTGATTTTCCTGGAACGAGTTTCCATTGTGCTACTTGATCGAAGGTCTCTCTAAATGCTCAGTTCTGACAGATAAGTGTGTGTTAAAGTCGTCCTTCTCCTAGCTTGTCGGGAACACAAAGGTTAATTTCAGTTGGAATCTGCAATTCAGACATATTTATAGGGAGGTACTAACTCCAACTCGGGTTTACAGTAAAAACTGCAGGAACTTCAAACCGGCATTTTGAACAGAGAGAGACACCAGTGTAAGAGTTTATCCTGCAACCCGTTCCATTTGTGCTAGTTGAACGAACGTCTCTCCACATGCTCAGTTCTGAGAGATAAGTGTGTGTGAAAGCCGTCCTTCAACTAGCTTGTTGGGAACACAAAGATTCGTTTCAGTTGGAAACTGCACTGCATACATATATATGGGGAGGTACTAGCACCAAATCGTGTTTACAGTGAAAGCAGCAGGAATTTCCAACCGGCACTAGGAAACAGTTTGTGAAACCAGAGTAAGTGATTCTCCTGCAACCCGTTCCATTTGTGTTAGTTGAACGAACGTCTCTCCACATGCTCATTTCTGAGAGATAAGTGTGTGTGAAAGCCGCCCTTCAACTTTTTTGTTGGGAACACAGGTTTCTTTTCAGCTGGATATTGCACTACATACATATATGATGAGGTAACAGATCCAAAGCAGTTTTCTGTGAAAACTGCAGGAATTTCAAACCAGCACTAGGAAACAGTCTGAGAAACCAGAGAAAGTCTTTCCATTTTAAAACCGCTCACTTTGTGCTAGTTGAATGACATTCTCTCCACATGCTCAGTTTTGAGAGATTAGTGTGTGTGAAAGCCGTCCTTCACATAGCTTGTTGGGAACACATAGCTTCTTTCGAGTTGTAAAGTGTGCTACATTCATATATATGGGGAGGTACAAGCTCCAAATCGCTTTTAAATTGAAAACTGTAGGAAAATCAAAACGGCTCTAGGAAACAGACTGCAAACCAGAGTAGTGTTGCTCCTGTAACCCATTTCCCTTTTGCTGTTTGAACGAATATCTCTCCACATGCTCAGTTCTGAGGGATACGTGTGTGTGAAAGCCGCCCTTTACCAAGCTTGTAGGGAACACAAGGTTTCTTTTCAGGTGGAATCTGCACTGCATACATATATATAGGGAGATACTATCTCCAACACGGGTTTAAAGTACAAACTGTAGGAACTTCAAACCGGCACTAGGAAACACACACTAGAAAACAGATTAAGTGTTGCTCCTGCATCCCGTTCCCCTTGTGCTACAGGAACGAAAGTCTCTCCATATGCTCAATTAAGAGTTATAATTTTGTGTGGAAGCCATCCATCAGAAAGCTTGTTGGGAACACATGTTCTTTTCAGTTAGAATCTGCACTACATACATATATATGGGGAGGTACTAGCTAAACCTCGGGTTTACGGTGTAAACTGCAGGAAATTCAAACCGGCATTAGGATACAGATTGAGAAACCTGAGTACGTGTTACAACTGCAAACTGTTCCCTTTGTGTTTGTTGAACTAACGTCTCTCCACATGCTAATTTCGGAGAGATAACTGTGTGTAGAAGCCGTGCTTCAATTAGCTTGTTGGGAACACAAAGTTTCTTTTCATTTGGAAACTGCACTACATACATATATATGGGCTGGTGTAAGCTCCAAACCTTTATTGCACTGAAAGATGCAGGAACTTCAAACCGGCACTTGGAAACAGACTGAGAAACCAGAGTAAGTGATTCTCCTTCAACCCGTTCCATTTGTGGTATTTGAACGAATGTCTCTCTACATGCTAATTTCTGAGGGAAAATTGTGTGTGATAGCCGCCCTTCACCTAGCTTGATTGGAACGGAAAGTATCTATTCAGTTGGAAACTGTACTACATACATAAATATGGGGACGTAATAGATCCAACACGATTTTACAGTGCAAAATGTAGGAAATTCCAAGAGGCACTTGGAATCAGACTGAGAAACCTGTGTTAGTGTTTCCCCTGCAACACTTTCCCTTTTAGCTAGTTGAATGAACGTCTCTCGACATGCTCATTTCTGTGAGAAAAGTGTGTGTGAAAGCCGTCCTTCACCTTACTTGTTGGGAACACAAGTTTCTTATCAGCTGGAAAGTGCACTACATACATATATATGGGGATGTACTGCTCAACCTCGGGTTTCAGTGAAAATTGCTGGAAATTGCACGGGCACTAGGAAACAGACTGAGAATCCAGAAGAAGTGTTTTTCCTGGATCGCGTTTCCATTGTGCTAGTTGATCGAAGGTCTCTCTAAATGCTCAGTTCTGACAGATAAGTGTGTGTTAATGGCGTGCTTCTCCTAGCTTGTCAGGAATACAAAGTTTCTTTTCAGTTGGAATCTGCACTACATTAATATATAGATAGATGTACTAGCTCCAACTTGGGTTTACATTAAAAATTGCAGGAAATTCAAACCGGCTTTATGAACACAGAGAGAAACCAGAGTAAGAGTTTATCCTGCAACCCGTTCCATTTGTGCTAATTGAACGAACGTCTGTCCACATGCTCAGTTCTGAGAGATAAATGTGTGTGAAAGCCGCCCTTCAACTTTCTTGTTGGGAACACAAGTTTCTTTTCATCTGGAAAGTGCACTACATACATATCTGGTGAGGTAATAGCTCCAAAACAGTTTTCTGTGAAAAATGCAGGAATTTCATTCCAGGACTAGGAAAACGACTGAGAAACCTGTGTAAGTGTTTCCCTGCAAACCGGTCCATTAAATCTAGTTGAATGAACGTCTGTCAAGATGCTCATTTCTGAGAGATAAATGTGTGTGAAAGCCGCCCTTCAACTTACTTTTTGGGAACACAAGTTACTCTTCAGGTGAAAATGCACTACATATATATATATGGTGAGGTACAAGCTCCAACACGGGTTTACAGTGAAAACTGCAGGATGTTCAAACCAGAACTAGGAAACAGTCTGAGAAACCAGAGTAAGTGTTTCTCCTGCAAACCGC